>NC_056731.1:352930926-352980926 GCF_019279795.1 Protopterus annectens
ATCATTATCCTGTTGCTACATTTATCTGCCTACTACCTATTGTGATGGCTGTCTTGTAAAGACCTTTGCATGGATGTCGGCACAGAGCAACACAGAGTACTGGTCCCCTACCATACCCCCATTTCCCACCCGCCCCTGCTGTTCCTAAACATATTCCCTTATAGTCACTCCCCCGAAGAAAAGCAATTCTATCACAGCTAAGATAAATCCAAATTTATATCATTCCAATTATCCAATTAAACTGTATCATACTAACTCCCATATATCACACTCCACTTGCTTAACTACCTGTTACTTTACATCTTTTAGTGTAATAAGTCATAACCAGACAAAAGAATAGTTTTAAATCCCCCACATATCAAAACCCAGTTACAACTAACAATTATTCCTACCCATCCATAAAATTATTACTTTAACTTAGGCATATCTGTAACATTAGTAGTAAGCAATATGATAACTTTATACCCATCAATCCTGCTATTTCTATTATAGCTCACATAACCTCTTACCATACAGAACTTAACAACACAAATCTGTGTACGCTACCCCCTTCCTAGATTCATTACAGTTAAAACATACAAATTTAATAATAGCACCAACTATCTATAATCCCAACGACATAAACCATGCATTATTTACTTTACTAACACAACAATCTTACCCTAATGTTACAGAGAAATATGCTAAGTTTATATCAAAATACTTAAGATTTATAGTTCACATTGCAGCACACCTTGTCCTTAGTGGGGGACATTCACCCCAACCCTGGCCCCAAAACAAATCCAACCCATCTAAATCTTCACACCCTAACCCATCCCCAACAACTATTAACTCTCCCCAGAAAAAGTACGGACTTACTTCTACTTAATATAAATCTCAGTAGCATCTTGAACAAAATTCAAGAACTGCATGCCACCCTTGCTCTGGATACTCCAGATCAGATATAGCCTTTATAACAGAAACCTGGATAAAACCAGATATCTATAACAAAGAAATACTTCCCACAGGATACAACATACATAGGCTAGATAGATAACAGAAAAGAGGTGGTGGTTTTACCTTTCTATACAAAAACAATCTCAATTTAGAAACTCTAGACCTAACCATCCCAAACTTTAACAACACTAAAATACTGATTACTAAACTAACAATTAATCCAAAGAAACATCTGAAGATAGTGGGAGCCTATATCCCACATGGGAACAATCTGACTACTCTAGAACACATCCTAAATAACACAGCAATATCCCTCCCTGATGAAATAATTATAATGGGTGCCTTTAATGTGAACTGGCTCTCCTGCAATTCTTAAATTCCCTCTGTCCACATTAACCTACACAGTTTCTCACAGACAATTCAAACTTGTACTAGAACAGACAAAACGTCAAATAAACATTGAATCCTAGGCTGGATCTTTACAAACAGGACACATTTATCCTTACACTCTGGCTGTCTCCCAAACAGCCTCAGTGACCATATTCCAACTTACATTCTCCAACACCAAATAAATCCACATAAACTTGCCACCTACCACCAAATCCGAGATAAGAAAAAAAATGTCCCCAAGACGTCATTGCTAATTTAAAAAACTGCAACTGGGCACCAATCAAAGACCTCCCTTTAGATACTGCAGATGAATAATTTAACTCAACTTTCCTCAATATCCTAAACATCTTAGCCCCACTAGAACAATAAAGATAAAATCCAATTATGCCCACTGAACCAAAGAAACAAGATCTCTGTTAAAAACTGGAGATAAGGCCTGGGAGAAATGGATCAATGAGAAAACTACAACCAACAAGCAAACATATCTAGAACTATAAAATAAAGCTAAAACATATTAAACAGGACAAAATAAATTACTATAGCACTACCCCATCAAAAAATCAAATAAACCCACAAAAATTCTGGGCTGCCATCAAAAAAATATAGAGGCAGAACAAATTAGTACTCCCTCCTCAACACACACCAGTACTAAGGACAACATATTCTCACAATTTAACAGATACTTCACTGAATCCATACTAGCCCTCACAAATTATAATTGTTCTTCCCCTACTCAGACTGACATAGTAACCACACCAGTTCCCAATAACTTCTCCTTTCAACCTGTCTAAATAAACACCAAAGTTAAATATCTCAAAAGGCTTAAACCTGCTATACTTGCTGCAGACTATCTACCTGCCAAATAACTAAAACTCACTGCAGAAACAATATCCTATCCAGTATCCATATTAATAAATTGATCAATCTCAGAACAAAAAGTCCCTAAAATGTAGAAAGTATCACATATCATTCTACTACATAAAGGCGGAAACTTGACAGAATTATCAAATTACTGGCCAATAGGTTTATTATCACTATTATCAAAAGTACTTGAGAGGTGCATCCAATAATAACCAACAATCTTCTGTCTAACACTCAACATGGTTTCTGTTTTAATCATAGCACTACCACCACCCTTGTTAACTTTACTAACATTTTTAAACACCATTGTAATAATGGCTATTTAGTTTCCTTCATCTTTCTTGATCTCTCCAAAGCTTTTGATACTGTCTGCCATTCTAAATTCTTAACTACACTCTTGAAATTTAAACTTAGCCATTCTGCACTTACTTGGTTCCAGCAATATCTAACTGGATGCCAGCAAGCTGTAAAATGACAACAAAATCTCTCTTCATTACTGCCTGCAACCTTGAAAGTTTCACAGCAATCTATACTGGGCCCTCTCCTTTTTATTATTTTTAATAACAATCTTCATACTGCCACCCACTTACCTCCATAGTTCAATATGTAAATGATTCCACCCTGATTTGTGCCACACCAACAGTACAAAAAATTAAAAAAAAAAAAAAAAATCACCCAGCAGTCATTTAATGCTGTAGAATCTTGGCTAAACAATGCACAACTTATACTTAACCCTACCAAAACAAAATTCATGCTCTTCTATCCAACTAGAGCTGTAGACACCAACCCACTATTCAGTATCTCATCATTAAACCATACAATTATTTCTCCAGGTTCCCAAACAAAATTACATGGAGTGGTCATTGATCATAATATAAAATTCAACATACACATATCACAGACCATAAAAAAAAGTTCACAAACAAACTAGGAACTCTGTACAGAAATCGACACTTTCTAAATAAATCTTCAAAGGCCACTATAGCAAGAACCTATCTTATCTCTATGTTACTATATGCCTCACAAATTCTTACAAATATTAAGAAACCTGACCTAGCAAAGCTCAAAACTTGCTATAATAAAATTGCAAAGTTTTCCACAGTAACAAATTTCAGTTCCGTCATTGTTTGGCTTTAAAACAACTATCCTGGCTTGAACTACCAAATCTATTTGCTTATAGTCAACTCACCTGTGCCCATCGAATACTAAATCAGCCAGAAAAAACAACATTACTTCAAAATCTACTAATACACTACTCCAATAACAGGGTATTATGTTCTAGTAATAAATCCTTCCTAAATATAGCCAAACCTAACAATGCAGCTGGACTTTCCCTTTCCTCATATTTCATAGCCAAAACTTGGAATTTTCTTCCATTAAATATCATAACAACAACTAACATATCCAACTTTAAAAAACTTCTCAAATCATACTTATCAGAGTCATAGACCTGCTCTTGCACAAACTGTGTTTAGGAAATAGATGTCTTAAGGCAGCTAAAAGGAAAGAGATGTCTTAAGGCAGCTAAAGGAATACAGCCTGTCCTTTGTGTATTTGAATAGTATCCCTCTACTAAGCATATGCATACTTAGGTTTATATTAGTTCACTGAAATGCCATTTCAGTGAACACCTAATCAGCAACACAAATTCAGTGAAAATTGTTTCAGCAATTCGCTGACTTTACCAAGAACAAGAAAATACTTGCCCTGCAGCACAACAGACTGACATCTAAGCAAATCAAACCCACCCAAGTTGGGGGCTTTGCCCCCCACACCCCCCTAACTGTATATATACCAACTCCGAGATCGCACTACGGTAGAGAAAAGTGCAAAGTTGAGTAGCTGGCCAACTACTTCTTTTCACTTGGTAAATTCAGTGAATCACTGAAACGATTTTCGCTGAATTCGTGTCACTGGTTGGGTGTTTGTTGAAATGGCATTTCAGCAACTAATATAGATTCATATACTTACCTTGCATGTTTTCTACCTATAATCACAGCACTGGTATTCTTTGTATCTTATCTAGACTATATGATTGTATCAGTGAACTATATGAGATTGAATCAATATTTGTATCTGTAAGTTGTACATTTATCTTATGGTTATTTATAAATGTGGAGCTTTTCTCCCCAGGCCTCTAATGAAAAAGGACATTTTGTTCAGTTGGACTTTCCTGGTAAACAAATGTAAAATAAATAAAAATGAAATAAATTACCATTGTAAAAAACACACTTCAAGATATGATTATGTTTGCCATCAGCAGAACAAATCAGCTTAGCAGCTCTGTACTCAAGCAGTAAACTTAAGAAAAACAGAAAATCAAAGATTTATTGTTTTCTGTTGCACATTCGTATGTCTGTATTACTGTTATCAAAAGATGATCATGATTTCTAAATGTTTATTCACCTTGTTTTTTTAAAGTAATATGTTGGCTATACAGTCTTATTGTGCTACCAGCTTGGCTATCCTATTCCCACATAATCCTTTGCTGTCATTCTACAGTGCTCTGTCCTATGTATATCTTTAGTGTTTGTCTTTTGCAAGGCACATGGTACAATTATGACACAATACAAATGTCCAATCATTCCAACATGAAGTCACAGCAATATTTTGTAACCACTTACAAAGAAAATTATTGTACCACCACGACCAAAAAGCCAGCAGCACCCGTGCCAAATAGAAGTCAAAAATTTCCACTGAAGTATAGAAGTAAAAATACGATTCTTGTTCTTCTTGTTCCACCAATAAACACTTCTGGCACACAGATAAGTATCTGTTTTATTTTCACAGCATTGAAGCAGTAAAAAACAACACAATATTAACAAATAAAACTCCTAGCGCCTCAGCCACATCAGCCTTTACAGAGTGAAAGTGTAAAGGCTGATGTGGCTGAGGCGCTAGGAGTTTTATTTGTTAATATTGTGTTGTTTTTTACTGCTTCAATGCTGTGAAAATAAAACAGATACTTATCTGTGTGCCAGAAGTGTTTATTGGTGTCATAGCAATATTTGTTTGACAATCCACTGATGTGCAACAATGTGTATGTCATCCCACTATGTGGAATATGTCAATGTTCCTCAATTTAGCACAATGTATATTAACTACAGTAACTTCATATTACAATAAAAGAATGTCAACACAGGTGACAATCATAATGTTACAGTGTCCTGTGCTCACATATTCATTTGTTGTATGACCTGTGTAACACAATGTATATTAAGTACAGTAACTTCATATTACTATAAAAGGGTGTCATTACAGGGTCAATCATAATGTTACAGTGTCCTGTGCTCACATATTTGTTTGTTGCACGACCTGTGATCCATTGTAACATCTCTTCCAAGCATTACTTGTTGCAAATATTCTAATTTCCAATTTCAGACAGGTATTGTCCATCTTCTGTTGTGGCACTTGTGATTAGTTCATTGTTCTCTAGATTGTATACCCTAAATGTGCGTGTGTGTGTGTGTGTGTGTGTGTGTGTGTGTGTGTGTGTGTGTGTGTATGACTTAGTGGTGTATCAACTTCTCCCGAGAATAGTATATTTAACTGTTTTCACAGCTCCCTTATCCCAATTTATATAGACACAGCCTCACTGAGATCCACTGATGAGTTCATCCTGACAAAAGTGCAGGTTGACCTTTAGTGATTCGATGTAGTAAGATTTCGATAACGTGATATAGACACCCCAAATATCACCCAATTTTTAGATATAATGTTGTATGCCTTCAAAATGCATACTATATGGAAGGATAAGGGCTTTACTGTAGTTGATATCCTTCTGATGACCAACTGTCCCTTCTCCAATCTGGTTGTTATGTGTCCCAAGTAGGAGCAAATGCACCCCCTCACTTCTCTTTCTCTCCACTTTCAGAAAAATCTGGGAAAGAAAGTCACTGAGATATACCCTTTTAGAAAACATGTCCCACAATTTCCTACATTCATCCTTAAAACATGCATCATTGCTGACCATTCAGGCCAATCGTACACTTTGGCCCTTAACTAATGCTTTCTTTTGAAAAAGGGTGTGCCAGCTATAAAGATACAAAAGGGAATTGGAATAAGTGGGTTTTCTATAAAGTGTTGACTCAAATTTTTGAGTTGCTTGATTTTTCTTAATAGAGATGTCCAAGAAATTGGCACAATCAAAATTTACTGTACTTCCATGGTAAACCACAAATTCGGTGGAACTATTAATAAAGTAGAAAAACTGGTCTAATCTATCTCTGGTGACCCTCCAAAAAATTATGATATCATCTAAAAAAATCTATATAGATACTACGAGTTTGTAAGTTCAGATGTAAAAAATATATTGGTCTACCAGTCTGCCATCACCATACTGGCAAAAACTGGTGCGCAAGCCACACCCTTTGCCACTCCATTTTTCTGTCAGAATAGTTGACTTTTAAAATTAATAAAATTGTTTTCCAGGGCAGCCTCCATTAGGCTTCTAAGTGTTAAACATTTAGTATGTCCAAAATCAGAATATAGGTGTAAAAACTCCAAAAAATCACTCAGTGCCAATATTGTGAAGAATTACAGAAAATAGGTCTCATACATCAATTAGGTTCATAGGTTCATAGGTAGGTACTAGGCTTTTGGCCCTATGGTCTATATAAGCCTAGCCAAACAGTACCCTGGCTTTTGCCACCCAAGAAAATTATTTTCCTGTGCCCCTGTCAAGCAGAGCCACAGAAGTGATCCCTGGGGTGAATTTCCTATCTCCCATCCAATCATCAAGATTTTTCTTGAACAGTGCTAATGAGGAGGTTTGTTTGATATAGATAGGTAGTTTGTTCCAGAGTATGGGAAGTATCTGCGACAGGAATCTATCCCTCCAGCATGTTCTGGTTATTGTGGTGACAAGGTTTAGGTCCCTAGAGCGTGTAGCTCAGAGGGATTGGGATTTCTTTACGTGGAGCATGTCCAACAGCTCTGGGTATGACATAGCTTTGTATGTTAGGCAGAGATCACCTCTGAGTAGGTGATATGCGACAGAGAAAAGCTGGAGTTTTTTGAGACGGTCTGCGTAGGGCATCTGTTTGAGGCTGGTAATCCTCTTTGTGAGGTATTTCTGTGGCCTTTCCAGTTGTTGTAGATGTCTTGTGAGGTACATACCAAAAGGGGCGCTGTACTCGATAATGGGTCTAATGAGTGACAAGTAGAGGGGAACAATGACCTCTTTTTTCCTGAATGAGAAACTGTTTGTGATGAGGTGTACCACATAGAAGGATTTCCTGACTACTGTGGTGATGTGATTATCAAAGGAGAGACTACTGTCCACCTGTGTCTCAAGGTCTCTTATCACACTTTTCGATGTTAAATAGACTACTGCCTATGTGGTATTTCATGGGTACAGAGTTTTTACCAAAAGGGATGACAATGCACTTTTTGGCATTGATCTTGCGGCCATGGCTTTGACTCCAGGCATCTGTCTCAGTGAGGCCCTTTTGTAGGATATCCACATCGTTAGGAGATTTGATTATGGCTCCTAGTTTGCAGTCATCTGCAAACTTTGTTAGCCAAAGACCTTCTGTGTTAGCCTGTACTTTAGAGAAGTAGATCCCAAACAGGAGAGGAACTAGGACTGAACCCTCTGGTACTCCACTTGTCACTGGTCTGAAATTAGATTTAGAGTCTGCTACTTTCACAGTGTGGGTTCAGTCAGTGAGCCAGTTGGCAACCCATCTTGTGACATAGGGAATTATACCTAGTTTAGTGAGTTTGTCTATAATTCCAGTGTGGGGGATGGTGTCAAAAGCCTTGTTGAGATCTAGATAGGCTGTGTGTACTACCTTACCCTCATCTACAGCTTTGGTGTCCACTTCAAAGAAGTCTATCAGGTTTAGGAGACATGATCTGCCTTTTACAAACCTGAACTGGGTAGGGTCCAGAGTTTGGAGATTACCAATGTCATTGTTTATAAGTTCCATGATGATATGCTCCATAGCCTTGCAGACCAGGCTCGTCAGGCTAATGGGGCAGTAGTTCCCGGGTGTTGTGGTGGCTCCCCCTTTGTGGAGTGGGATAACCATTGCTGTGCGCCATTCAGTGGGCACATAGCCTAAGGTGAGGCTATGATTGAACATGGTACTTAGGTGGGGTGCCAGTTTGTTCTGTAGTTCATGTAGAACGCAGCCTGGGATGTTGTCAGGTCCAATGGATGCTGTGTTCTTGGCTTTGGAGAGTGTGTTTTTTACCTGTGCAGCTGTGATTACAGGTACTTTGCATTCTTCCAGTATAGAGATGGGCCCTTTAGGGGATGAGAGAGGGGTAAAGTTAGCACAGAACCTATCTGCCAGGATGTTGGCAATATCAGTTGATTCTGTATATTTAGTGCCATTGTGCTGTAACTCAAAGCAGATTTGAGTGTTGCCATTGAGATTCTTGACATAGCTATAGAATGCGTTGTGGTTGTCATTAGAATCAGTGGTGATTTTGTTTTCGTAACTAGCTTTGGAGGATTTTATGAGGGATCTTAGCTTCTTACTGAGGCTGACCACGGAGTTCCTCCAATCATGGGATTTTACTCTGTTTTGCAACAGTTTCTTTCTTCTGTTGTAGAGTTTGTTTATAGCAGGGGACCACCGGAATGGCTTCCTTTTTTTGGAGGATAGCGTCTTGGTTCTGTTAGGGATTGCATGATCCATGCACTCGTGTAAGTGCTTATAAAGTGCAATTGTATAGGATTCAGCAGTCGTAACTCTATTGTCTGTTAGCATGGGTGTCGTGAAGTTTGCCAATTTTGTCTTAAGAAGTGTGAAGTTGGCTTTAGAGAAATTTTTATGGTGGTTTTCCTAACGGGGATGGGGGCAGGATGTGGATGTCTAGAGTGATTAGCTTGTGGTCGGATCTAACCAACGAGGAATTGACCTCTGGTGTGAAGCACTGATTGCCCATGTTGGTAATGACCAGGTCTAGAATATTGCTGCCCCTGGTGGGGGTGTGGATAAGTTGATCCAAGGCATTGGAATTTATGAATTCCAGATAACGTTGAGCACAAGAGTTGGTACATGAGTAGTTTTCCCAGTTAATGGTGGGGTAGTTGAAATCACCCATTATTAGGGTGTTAGGTTGTACCCTAATTGTTACAAAGATGGTGCCAGCAAAATATAAACTGTCTGTAACATTAGCCAAAAGATCCCATGAATCCTTTAATAGGTAGGGGTATCTATCTAGGACCCCCTTTGTCTGTCAATCAATGAAGTTGGCAATGAAAAATGTTTTTGAAGCCTTAGCATCCACAATTGGTCTCAGTGGGGATCAAACAGGCTCTTGTGGTTCTTTGGTATCCTGAAAATGGTGGGGGTCCTTTGAAACAATACTTTCACATACTCATATTCCCCTGTAGTAATTTGTTCATTTAGTAACAAATCCTCCAATACCAAATCAATTTTATGTAGTGCAATATCCATCTTGTTATTTGAGATCTGTTCATATGCATCAGTATATAGTATTGAAAATATTTTACTAATATAATAATTTGTATTCATGACTACAAGGCCCCCTCCCTTGTCTTGTTATTGGAAATATCTGTCAATAACTTCTATTTATCCCTGTTTAAATTAATGGGACACCTGGAGGGGGTTGCAATTTTTTTCTAATTTCACCCTCAAATAGTTTTTCAATGACATTAACTCTAGGGTGTAGTGGGGGTTGTAGGTATTCGGTCTCTTTGTACACACACACACATATGTATTGATTCCTCTTACTGAAAGCTAGTACAATTTGTCACATAGCAATGCTTTTATTCAGAGTAATAATGACATTTGTTTTCACGTTCCTTACATAACATACATAGGAAGTGTTATCCTCTAGCATGAGGGAATGAGACAACATGATGTCTATTGTTGACATACTACAACAATTACAGGCACACATATCCCTTGCAAGAATAAACTGATATAATGCATTCACATAACCACATATCCCACAGTTGCACCGACATTTCTACTGTGGTGTATTCTAAAATATCATGAATTCTCTACTGCTAAATGCACGTTTGTTCAACATCCACATTCAGTGCCTGTGAGCATTGTTGTACCTGATACTGTAATGCATCAACGACATGAGCCAGTTATAATGTGTCCATTTACAGTGTGAGAGCCCTGCATGATCTCTTTCATCTCAGAGATTGTTTGCAGACATAATACCTGTAAGAGTTCCACTTGGTGTTTGTGTCCAAATGTTATTAGTCAGTACAGTCATATTGCTTACTTTTCAATTCCTGACAGATGCAAGATTATATGAATGTACTAACATTACATATACACCATTGTGTGTGGTTACTCATATCCATTTTTATGCTGGACAATGATATACCACCTCAGTTTTTTTTTTTTTTTGCATGGCTTTGAAATATATATTTGGGGCATGATGTGCTGTGAATGCTCCTGTGGCACATGCAGTGAGTATTTGCTCTTATAGCATACCTACACAGATATACTGGTGTTAAATTCTGGAACAATGTGTCTCTTACATGATGGAAATGACTTCATCATCAGATAATTGTTCATATTGCAATGCTCAGTGCATGTGGACTGTAACATGTGCAGCTCCTTTCCAGATTTGGACTAAATCTGATTATTCATATTATATCCATATTTCCTGGTTAGCACACGCACATATTCAATTCAGTTATTTGTGACAGCTTCCATTTCTATCTGATGTAGCACATGATGTCAGTACAGGAGTCTGGAGACAGCTTTGTATAACACCAAGGGGTTTGAATCTGGTAACGCTTGCCTGTCAGACAAATGTGTCAGCCTACAGTGGCTTACACACATTCACAGGTCGAACTTTTTCAGGCATTTTCATAACAGGGAAGTCATCAGTACACCTTATGTGGTATGATAGTGCTGCACACCCTTCCAGAGTGTTCTTCCTTACATGACTAATATGTGTATGTCTGTGGCATCCATGTTATACATCTCTCTGATATCTGTTCGTATGTGTATTCTAAAAGGACACAATGCAAATGTTTCTTAGGTCATTTCTTGTTCACATATGCATTGCCTATTCACAAGATAATCATGGTGTATATTTCATGCCTTCCTCCAGATGTGTTTAATACTGCGATTGTTTCTGTTACAATATACAGCTTAATGGCAAGTATGTGATTCCATAAACATTTCTTACTGTAAGGAATGCAGAGAGCATCAGAGAATGTGATTGGTCCTCTGTTACAACACTTTGCATTGTGTTGCTGCTGTTGAATTGCTGTTCTGTAACTGTCCCCTATGATTGTATATGAGAATCCTGGTATTAGTATGTCAGACATGTTTGCAAATCAGCAATTTCAAAACTGGACTCCTGACATGTCATCCACTCAGTTTTGACATTGGTTACTTATGTGTGTTGCCCGTTATTAGATTGGCATGTAGCATTTACATAACCATCCAACACTTCCTTGTCTATTACATGCTTTTACGTGACAAACCTCTTTCCTATTGGTACAGCTGTCATTTTTTTGCAAAAACATATCCATTTCTAATTTACCTGACATTACACCTGTAATGTCTTTTTGTTCTTGAGTTTACATGGTGAGAAGGATAATGCAGTGTTGCTGCCAGCTTGCATACATAAATTCTCTTGTATATACATCTTTAAAAGCAATATCTGCATTCTATGCATTCATCCCATAATGTATTTCATGTCCTTAAGTCAGCATTTAATTAACATATGTATCACATTTTCACTGTGTTTTGTTTCACTGCAACTTTGTGTCCCCATCACATCCTTTATCAGTATGTCCACTATTATTTATGTGCATAAACGTGGGACTGAAATTTCGCACTAATTATCATTACACCAGTCTTGCAGGTTTTAAGTCAATACAATTTTGCTACATTTGTCTGCAGGATATGTGTACACTTTAAACATATCCTCTCTCCAACAATCTCACATCATTATAACACATTTTGTGTACCAATTCCCCCATTTGCTTCTCCCCAGTCTGTATTGCTTTCCTGTGTATTTGCCTTTAAATATGTCTGGGCTACAGAGCATTCTTGTATCTGAGCATTGCCTATATGTGATCCATTTTGTTTACATTGCGTGCTACTACTTTCACCTGGAAATGTGCTTGCAACCATGTAGGCTCAATGAGCAGCTTGCATATTCGATTAATTCTGCTCCTCATCTCAATAAACATGCTTAAATTGTGTAGTACGATTTTCAATTAATTCCAGGGATACATTTGAATTTAGTATTGTACTCCACTGTTCTTGTAGTTTACATGCATCACTTTGCTAATTAACTACTACCAAGGGCACACCTATTTGTTCTGTTATCACCCATTCAACCACAACTTTGCACCTTTCAGGTCGAGTGCAGTTAAAATTAAGCATCTTAAGATCGACATCACTTTTTTATTGTCACATCAACTGTATAATAATTTAGCAGTGTTTTTTGATGTTTGCATATGCCGTCATATATACACATAGATAAATAAACAAATATTCATAGATAGGTAGTATAGTCTGTCTTCATTATGTAATTTAGTGTCATTTTTGTTTCTGTTTTATTTTCTTTGGGTGTTCATATATTCTACCCATACCTACAGTCATTGTTTTCAAGTACTTAATATTTGTTTGTGCCTCTGATTTGAGTAGTGGCTGAAAATGGTCATCAGACCAGTCTACCTATCTGGATAAAATAATATCAAATTAGTACATAAAATATATGTATATCTGGGCTAATCTGTGCTATTTGTCTGAGTCTATTTGCTGTTTCCTCACTTCCAGTTTTTGTATTGTTTTAATTGTGGGTTCCTCACTATCATTGTTTCATGTTTATTTTATAACAATATCGCCAGGTTTGCTACCAACAATCCATACAAGACACACCATTGTCTTAATCTTAAACAACTCAACTGGCTTGAATTACCTAGCTTACTAACACTTTCCCAACTCATCATTGCTCACAAAATCTTTTATCAACCTAAAAATACTCCTATTCTCACTAACCTTATCACCCCATACACAAATCTAACTTCACTACGTTCCTCTACTAGATTACTTGTTTGTACTACAAAGTCTAATAACTTGTCAGGTGATAGCATTTTCTCAAACACTGTTGGCAAATGCTGGAACCTCCTACCAACAGACCTAACTCAAATACCATCCCTTTCTCTCTTTAAACTAAGACTCAAACTTCACCTAAAATGTCACTGGATGTGCCCCTGCACAAACCCTGACTAATTGCTTCCTCTTTCACTTCTATCTTCCTACTCCCTAGGGTCCACTTTCACCCTTTACCCCACTAATGTTGATTACTGATCTCCTTTTTTACTGCTCTCTGACTTTTCCTTTCTTCAACCAACTTCCTCTTCAACCTTCCTATTTTCTCCTGTTTACAAAGGTTTGCATATAATTTCAATGTTTACAAGTATATTATACCTTTTTTTTAACAAACTACCCTTAATCAATTTTTCACTACACCACACTTACTAAGAGTAATTTTATCCTCAAAAAAAAAAAAAAAAAAAAAAATTGTTTTGATCAATTTATTTTTTTTTCCCTCCATACTCTTATTTGGTTTCAATGTTTACAATTGTTAATGTAATTCCACTATTAATCTTTAATGTTTATAATGTTTGTCTGGAGCTTTTCTCCCCGGGCCTCTACTGAAAATGGACATGTATCCAGTTAGACTAGCCCGGTCAACAAATGTAAAATAAAATAATAAATAAATAAATAAGTAAATGCATGTTATTTTATAAACTGTTTTGATCCCAAGCTGTTTTCTGCTGTCTAGTTATTTCTGAGATTTATATCAATATAACAGTTAATCATGCTTAGCTCTTTGAAATATATTCTCTCTTCTTTAATAAGATTGCCACTTTTTGTTAATGCGATACCAGTAGTCAAGTATTTATTAAGTTTGCATATATTTTACATAATATCATTTGAATTAAAGATATTCACAGTCTAATAAATATCCTGCTTGTTACCATTTGCACAGTTCAAACTGGCCCCTCTACTGGTAGTCAAGGGGAAATTCTTCTAGTGTCATTTGCTCAAAAAAAAAGAAGCCAAGGAACAAAATGTTGATTGCCTGTGTGATTTTTATGTGTATGCTGGCATTGATTTCCTTCTTTTGGGAGATTTCTCCCTTCTTTGGGCCTGTGTGATCATGGAATTGGTATATATTAAGTGTGTGTGTGGGAGTGGGGGGGTATTTTTTTACCCTTTTATATTTCAGACATTGTTTGTTTAAGATCCTGATGCTCAAAATTTTAGAGTTTGGCAATTCATAATAGAACTGTTTAAATTTTTACAAAACCTATTATTTAAAACAATAAATAGAGTGATTTTTAATTTCAGTAGAACACTAAGTCTAGCACACTTCCACTTAGTACTGAGTATGTCAAAGGAATTTGGCACTGGGTTTTCTAATGGTAGCCCTTATATATATAAGAATTTTCTTAATACATTAATCTAGAATATTACCACATGAAACTTTAAGTTAAATTGTTATAACTGTGCTCTGTAATTTGTGCTGTAGGCACTAGTTATGACTCAAAATTATTCAATTTGATTCATCCAACTTACCAGGTAAGTAAACAATCAATCAGTAAATAAGTGGTTACATGACAACTGATGCCAAACTTGAAAGCAATGAACACCTGTTTGCTTGAAGATAAGGCTCTGTGGGGATTTAATAAAGCCTACATGGTCTTTTTTACCATGTGGGCATCATGGCACTCTGCTTACAGAAAAGTAAGCAGGTTTGCAATCCAGTAAGCACTGCTGAGCTGCACGCATGAGCACGCCAGCATGGGAAGTTCTGTGGCATGCAAATCACCTCATAAAGAGGTGAATCTCATGCAAATTAGGCAAGTAGAGTGATCCAGACATCAAATAGGCAGCCCTGCAGACCCTGTGCCGGTGTCTGTAGTGTACACAGAAAAAATCCATGTACAGGACTTCAGACAGACAACAGGGGCTGTAAAAATGCAGGCAGAGGGACAGAAATGGTATCGCACATACAGATATGAGCAAAACTATCCACCGTGTGTCCAAAAATGTAAGGGAAATAAGTTAAAATAATTTGATTTTTTTAATGATATGAGTATGTTTGTGCAAGGTGCTACAGTGCGCAAACATGCTTTTATAAAAAAAAAAAAAAAAAAAAGAGTGGAAATGTAATAGTATGCGACAGAAATGTATTATAAGACCCTGCATGGAGTATCTGCTCTAGTGGAATGGTGCTATCGGTACCAAGGTAGGGCATGGAACCATGTAGTTTGCAGGATGTGTGCACGGATTCCTATGCAAATGAGGTGGGGTTACTGAATAGCACAAATGGGTATCCATGTCAGCATATCTCTTCCATGTAGGCACAGAACTGTGTTGGTGTTCACAGAAGAGGCAGCTGACATTAAGAGGGGGTGTGTCTGAGGACTTGTAAGCTCATTGGAGCTCAGCTGCACCTGTTTGCATGCTGTGCCACTGTGCTCAGCAGGGGGGTGAGTACACTGACTGCTAAGCTTTATTTATCTTCAGGGCATGTGTTTCTGGATGCTTGTGTGCTGCCATGCTGCCATGCTGAGCGTGACCTTTCAGGGGGGTTTGTACAGTGACTGCTAAGTTTTGCTTACCTTCGTGGCACATTTCTACATGTTTGCTTGGCATGCCACATCGCTGAGAGTATCTAAAAAGCAATGATATATTAATTACTTGTGACCCTTGTTTAACTTAAACTAGGGCCAGAAAATGATAATAATAATATACTAAGCAGGTGGAATGTATCATAGGTAGTCAATTACAAAGTCAGCACCTACAGTAGAGCACTATAAAGTATGCATATACCCTACAATCTGATTTTTTTACCCATACTCTACACCATTAGAGTACAGACTTGGGTATTTTAACTGAAAGGATGCTAGTGGTTGCTGCAGGTCTGCTACATCTGTATGTGTTAGATGCCAAAGTCAATGCTGCTGCTGATGATGCTAACAATAGGCCTAGGCAGAGAAGGAGAAGAGTGTTCAGGCCTAGGGCAACCTTCCAGGAGCTACATAAGCTTTAGAGTATAGAACACTACAGGGTGGACATGAACATACTGCAAGAACTCACTGAGCTCTGCTGCCCTCGAGTCAGACTCAGAGCCAACATAGGGGAACCCATCCCAGTGGAAACAAAGGTATGTGTAGCCCTTAGGATAATAGCCACAGGTACCTTTCAAAGACCAACTGGGGACATGATGGGGCTCTCACAAGCATCAGCATCCAGTGTACTCTACCAGTTCCTGGATGCCATGCTACCACATGCCAGTGAGCACATTTAGTTTCCCCTCACCCCTGAGGTGAAAGACAGCAATATGCAACACTTCTGCCATGTAGCACACTACACTTAGGTACTGGATACTACATATTGTATCCATGTAGGACATCAAGGCACCACCCAGTCAGCAGGGTAGGGTCTACTTCAACTGTAAGGGTTACCACTCCATCATCTGCCAGGTCATGTGCAGTGTGCAGGGCATTATCATGAATGTGTGTGCTGGCAGTTATCAAGACTCCCATATCTGGCACACATCATGGCTGTACCAGATGTTTGCTAGGGGGAACAACCCACATGGCCATTTACAGGGGGTTGCTGGCTATGCACTGGAACTGTGGGTGATGACACACATCTGAAATGCACACAAACCCACTGATGAATGCCATAATGAGGCACATGCACAAACTAGGAACATAATAGAGCATGTGTTTGGGCTGCTGAAGTCATGGTTCCAGTGCCTCAATATATCTGGTGGAGTCCTGCAGTACTCTGCAGCCACATGTGCACATATGTTCACAGTATGTGCCATGCTACACAATATGATCCTGTGGAAACAGCTGCAGCAGGTTCAGTAAAAGGGAAGGGATACACAGCCTCCCACCAGTGCCTAGGTCAGCACAGCCACACTCACAAGAGGACTCGGAGGAGGAGCCCCCTAATGATGTCCCTGCAGGCAGACTTATGCATGGCCCGTATGCCCTGGCATTGGCTAAGAGACAATGCATAGCACATTCGTTGACAACCTAGGGCCCTAGGGACTGGCACCTTACTCCTACTCACATACATATAGTAAGCATGTTGATGCTAGGCAACCCACACAATCTGTTGCTATCCATGTGTTGGTTGTGTACTGCTTGCATCACACAGATTCAGCCCTCAACTATAGGTCTCTTAACTGCTGCATTCACAAGGTAAGTCTCTAAGTTACACACTAATTGTAAGGATTACTATATTATAGCATATGTATGGATCTGCTGCTGTTATGCAAGGGAATATAGTGGGCTAAATGGACAGCTGTAACATGCACATGGGACTACAGATACCCAGTCCAGTAATATGTGTTCCTTAATAGTCACTGGGCCTCGTGGTTGGATTAGTCACTACATCAGTCAAGAGAGATGTTAAACAGTGGGCTCACATGATATTTGGACTACTGTATATCCCAGCAGATCATGTGCTGTTGTTCTCCCACCCACGACACAACAGTGTACCCATACAACTGCTTTAACAGAAAATCACCTATGGTATATCAGTGGACCAGGCAATCTCAGGGCTGTAACATAGCTATTGCTCACACCATTGTATGTCTCTCCTCACGCAGAATGACAATGTACATATTTATGCTGTTGATTGTGTGATGAATGACTCCTCTCTGTCTGGTGGCTAGAGTGGCTCAGTGGACTAGGGAAGCTAGCATGGGTGATGGTGTTGATGGTTCCAATCTGGAATTACTCACATCTTTTGGATATGAGGTAGCATTATGTTGGTGTTTTCACAGACTGTCATACAGTAATATTGGGGGGCAAATGCTCAAACATACGAGTCAGAGTCTAAATATTGTCCCCATAAACCTAGAAAGTCACCGGAAGTAAAGATGTTGCATTATTACATATGTTCTGAAGGATATAATATCTGAAACACAAATGTTTGTTTGTGAGTAGTATAATATAGTAACGTCAATATTCCATACTTCTCCAGAAGACCACAAATGTATGAGGAATAGACCAAACATATGAGTCAAAACCCTGGATATTCTGTGAAAATCAGGACAGTTGAAAGGTATGCAGACTGTCAGTCTGTTGGTGGTGTAACATTACCAGCTGCACTCATAGATTAAATACAGCAAGCAGCTGGTAAATGCTGTGGACAGTTTGAGTGAAGTGCAGTACTGCAGAAACAGGGGCAGATGTTAATGTCTGTAACATACGAAATCCCGGACTGGAATACAGGTAGGTGTGGACTGGAGTCACCTTATTAGTACTGACAGTCCCACTGGGAATGCCCATACAGTTAAAATGAGTGCAGTCCTGTTGCCCCCTCATCAAAATGACCTGTTGTGCATAAATGGATATACAGACAGATATACATATACATATCCATCTGTCACTGTCTCTCCCTCACTTGCATATTATAGCTATCACTATGTAGTGACAAATAGATATGTATTGATATATACAGCCATATATATTAAAATGATGCATACATCCCCATATATCTACATAACCCATATACATATCATACACACACAGCTACATTTATATATACATCCCTGTTATATACATAAATAAGTGTGTGGATGTCTGTATTGTCCTACATACCCTAATAATGGTGAGTAAATTTCCACTATCACACAGCCATACTGTTGCACAAAGGATCCAAGCTAAGGGTGCAACAGTACAAATTCCACTTACCCACAGACCCCTGTGCCTGCTGGATGTCACCACATAGACAGGCACAGGTGAGCAGGTACTGTAATGTATAATGTTGCCACCATGTATGGATAGGGCAAGCAGCCAAATATGGCCATACTGGTAACTGTACAGACATAGCTGGGGTAATTACAGTTATCCTACTGCTAGGATACTAGAAAAAGATAACAATATGAAGCAATATCACACTGCAGGTCACAGATGCTGGTCTGCACAGACCTAATTTGTGAAATGTGCAAGTATTTTGCCTGCAATTGCATATACTACAGGCTTAATGTGTGGCTTGTGCAATAAGTACTGTGATCTGTAGTGTTTAAGACTAGATAGGTAGGGCTTCTATTCTCACTCTAGCCCACTTGGTGTGTGACTGTGTCAGAGTGTGGGTGTGTGTATCTCCCTGCAAATGAATGGACATGCCCTAATGGGTGTCCACCTGCAATGTTTATACACTTTGTGGCCCTGTAACTCGCTGTTAGCTTTTACCCTGCCCTCTTCTACAAGGCCTGATGATGTCAGCCACATTAAGACTACCTGACAGTGTAATATCAGATGTAAGCTGTGGTGCATGTGATAAGTACTGTGATCTGTAGTGTATAAGACTTGATAGGTAGGGGTTCTAATCTCGCTCCAGCCCACTTGGTGCGTGACTGTGTCAGAGTGTGTGTGTTATCTCCCTGCAAATGAACAGGCATGCCCTCACGGGCTATCCACCTGCAATGGTTATACACTTTTTGGCCCTGTAACTTGGTGCTAGCTTCCACACTGCCATATTCTACAAGGCTTGATGATGCCAACCACCTTAAGAATACAAGCTGACAGTGTAATATCTGATGTAAGCTGTAGTGCATGCAATAAGTACTGTGAAGTGTAGTGTATAAGACTGGATAGTTAGGGGTTCTAATCTCACTTCAGCCCACTTGGTACGTGTGTATATATATCCATATGCCATAACCTTGGTAACCTAGACATATGCAGGGTTTTGCACTGTTTTCTTTGTTGTGGGTGATGTGCCCCCCCCCCCAAAGGACTGACCACAACAAGGCCTACATACGTCATCAAGCATAATATGTCCTAAAATTATAGTACAACCAGACATGAGGTGTGTTGTGTGCACCATGTAGTGTGATCTGCAGTATGTACCATTACTTAGTTAAGTGTGTACACCTACATACAGCCAATCTGCACTATGTGTCTGCCTTGTTGTGTCCTGTATTGGAAAGTGCTAGCCTCAATGTTGCTATGTGTTTGTGTGAGGCTGTTAGAGCATTTTACAACATGTTATGGAACGATGGGATGTATGGATTGAACACAGAGAGTACTGTAGCCTTCTATTGTCACTGGTCAAAAAGATGTGGATGCATCCACTGTTGTACGACCAATACTGACAGGGTTAGAATGTGCATCCCAGACTCACACTGGTATACTGAATGTAGCAGTCATCACAGTTATCATTGTGTGCAATGGCACCCTTGCCATGTCACTACACAGGCGTTTTGTACAACTGTAGCAGCCGCACAGTTTCAAGGTACACCAATACACATTGTAGAGAACATCTCCTGTGGACTCCATGTCAGGACCGTACATGTGTAGTCTGTCTCTGAAATGCTTTGGGGGGGATGTGTGTGGCTCCATACACAGAGGTTTCAGTTCCCACTGTTTACCTCCCGTGTATCCATGACAGGACTAACACATGTGTCACTTGTGGTACACACGAGTGTAGTATGCATAGTACAAGCTGGTGAGACAGTTATGTAACACAGGCACTACACCCTACCTGAAACAGACCCCCCCATGTATGTTATGCACATATCTGCTGTGACACAAATCATGTGCAGGATACACATTGGGATGTAGAACACAGCAGTCATAACTGTTGCCTGACAGCTGTTGGTACTGAACACAGGATATATGTAGATGTGTCATCTCCATCAAAACCCTGGTAGCACTTATGAAGGGTAGCAGACCTTCTCACAGATTAGGGATGCATGAGTATGCTGAATGCCAACATTGTCCTTTTTAGCCTGTTATAAACATATGATCCTATGCAGCAATGCAGTTATAGTGCTGTACCTTGCTGACGACATATGTCAACTGTGCTGACATGCCATCCTATGCTGCTTTATTTCCACTGTGTATCCATAGGTTATCTCAACAGACTCCTATAACAGAACCATAAACAGGCCAGTGGCACACCTGCCATTGTATAACTATACAGCCATTGTAACAGCATACAACATAAGGACCCCATAAGGTACACAAATGTATGTGGCATATACGTGACAAATGCCAGCATACAGTATTTCTCATTAACAACTACAAATGGCATGGTGAACCAACACTGCATTACACAAGTATAGGTTAAGTCATATAGTCACTTTGTGCATCAGACACATAGCTTCATTTCCCTGCATCGATGTCAAGGATGACAAGGATGTGGCACTTTTGCACAGGGTGTTGTGTGGTGATGTAGGAGGCCTAGGCTGGCCCACACAGTAGACAGCATGTGTGTGTGAGTCAGGGTGGGGCATGTAAGATGGACCATGGGAGAGGTGCTGTGCATGTGTCTGTAGGTGACCTGCATTTGACAGGATGTGTGAGTGTGAGGTTAAGTCATATAGTCACTTTGTGCATCAGACACATAGCTTCATTTCCCTGCATCGATGTCAAGGATGACAAGGATGTGGCACTTTTGCACAGGGTGTTGTGTGGTGATGTAGGAGGCCTAGGCTGGCCCACACAGTAGACAGCATGTGTGTGTGAGTCAGGGTGGGGCATGTAAGATGGACCATGGGAGAGGTGCTGTGTATGTGTCTATAGGTGACCTGCATTTGACAGGATGTGTGAGTGTGAGGTTAAGTCATATAGTCACTTTGTGCATCAGACACATAGCTTCATTTCCCTGCATCGATGTCAAGGATGACAAGGATGTGGCACTTTTGCACAGGGTGTTGTGTGGTGATGTAGGAGGCCTAGGCTGGCCCACACAGTAGACAGCATGCGTGTGTGAGTCAGGGTGGGGCATGTAAGATGGACCATGGGAGAGGTGCTGTGTATGTGTCTGTAGGTGACCTGTATTTGACAGGATGTGTGAGTGTGTGCATGTACACAATCAAGTTCAGTGCTATCCCTATATCCACGTGTCCGACACTTAACTCCGACCACACATTCCAGCCCAGACAGTGTGTGGTCCAGGACAAACACTGTCTCAGCCCACTGTCTGTCCACTGCATCAATCAACTGATCCAGGTTGACGCCAATGCAGTGGAGGTTGTCACAGATGTTAGAATGTGCGAAATTCATAACCCTAAGCATACACCTGGTGTTCCATTCAGAACATGCCTGTGCCTCCGTAATGGCCAAAAACATGTGCTGGGTGACAAATAATGTGACACCTGCAACAGGAGGTAGATGTACTGCAGGCCTCCTACAAGCACCCCTGTCAATCTGCCTGTGTGGGACCTCACCAGCTCTCTGGCTATGCCCAATGTCTACACTCACTGGGGCCATAGTTGCCACACTTTCCTGTTCAATGTCTCCACCTTCATCATCAGTGTCCGATTAAACACTGACATCAGGTTGTGTAGGGGAAAGATTCCAACCCTCATGGTTATCTGCAATAAGATTGAAGAAAGCAGTACATTAATAGCTGCACTATTGTGTATGAAAAGAATCCAAGATTCATAGCAATGAAGACCACAACTGGATTTGTGGTCAAACAACTTCCTTCTCTGCCTTCGTCCACAAAGCACTGCCTTGGAACACAATTCAAATTCAATTCAGGACCTTTATAACAAACATGACCAGTAATACTTACCTTTTACTTACTCAGTACGGCACAAAAATTGAAAAAAAAACAACACATAAAACCCAGTACAACTGTTTTCACAATTATATGGAAATACACATTTCACTGCCTAATGTATTTGCCTTCAGCCTGTTGTATTTTAAAAAGGCATTTTAGATTCCTTGCCTCATTTAAACTAGGAGCCTTATCTTCTCTTGCCTGTAACTGCCACAGTGTATCTGTTTGTTGAAAAACACTCCTGTAACTACCCCCTCTCGAAACCTTAGATACCTCTCCCAGACTGGTATTTATAAACATCCTACGCTGTTTACACACATAATTACATGTACAGAGGGCATTATTCTGGCCCTTAACCATACTAGACTTTAATTGTTGTTTAACAAAACAAGTATCATACTTACCAGGGGTAGGACCATGGCCTTGGGTAATACCTGATGGACCTGTGAAAAGGTGAGGGTTGGGTAATTTTAGTAATACGTCCATATGTCTCACATTTACAGTAGCTACTGTGTTACTTCCTGTATTGGTCCCAATCTACATATGAGTGTATACCTGAGGTTACACCCCCCTAAAGAATAAAGACCTGACCCCCACATAAAAGTATCTACAGCCTGACACACTGACTGCTACAGTATCACAATGCTGATCACAGTAAGCTTATCTGCACATTCCTCAGCTGTGGAAACTGTGCATGGTGGATGGATGCCTAGGAGCTGTCATGTGAGCATAGGTATGCCAGGAATTCCTCAGTGGCTGATAGCTGTTGTTCTGCTGCAGGCCCTCCACTGGTGATAGCACGATACCTGAATATAAATGCTACCCATTGACATGCAGCATTAAACATATTGGTTGCCCAGTGTCGGACCTGCTCATATGTCCTACCCTGCTGGTCCATGGCATTAATGTCATGAATAAGATCAGACCACAATGCAGCCCACTGTTCCCTATTATGTTTCCCCCTGGATAACAGTATGTCATTTTGCTGCCTTAGTCCTTGCAAGATTATCTCATTCTCTGCATCCGAAAAGGGTGGGTGTTG
The DNA here is from genome assembly GCF_019279795.1 of Protopterus annectens. NCBI lineage: Eukaryota > Metazoa > Chordata > Ceratodontiformes > Protopteridae > Protopterus > Protopterus annectens. The sequence goes on from NC_056731.1 coordinate 352,954,675, forward strand.
TCTGTGGTACATTATTCCTGAAACACAACATAAGGGGAACACATTACAGGATCAAATACAGCAAGGGCAAAATGGCTGGCCATATCCACTGCTTGCTTACACATGACATAACCCACAGTGTGACAGTATACTACATGTGTGGATACAACTGAGTTAGTACCCCTACTGAGGTATTCCTTGTGTGGGATCTATGTTATGTTATAGAATGTTAATTTGTTCATAAATGTAAATATCGACCTGTAAATGATGAACTGCCAGAATTGTGAAGTCTGAAAATGTCAAAATCAGCATTTTCGAAAAGTTATAGTTGGCCCACTGCAATTTACTGATGTATCACATACATACGGCATCACGTCAGAGTTAGTTTATGATATAGTAATTAGCGCGTTTATATTATGTTATCGAAAGATGAAAATAGCGAATGCTATTTCATCGGCCCCAAAACATCTAAACATGAAAATATCGAACATTCAGAACAGCGAATTTTTTCCCATGGAAAAAATTTGCTGCTCCTAAACACATACAGCACAAGCACATCAAACAAACAGCAACTACACGCATGCACTTAAATTCCTACATCTAACGCTACACTAAACTAAACATACACTACTATCTACCCACTTACCTTAACCCAAACCCTAACCCTAAGGTCTGTCACTATCGCACACTTACCTAACCCACGCCCTATTCCTAACTCACTTAAACCACCCCTAACCCTAAAGTCTGTCACTATCGCACACACGTCTAATCCGCACCCTAACCCTAACTCACTTAACCCGTCCCTAACTCTAATGTACAAACAATCGCACACTTACCTGAACCCAACCTGTAACTTTCCACCACAGCGCTAAGAATAGCGTAGCCACAGAAACGGCCAACCAAATTCTTTCCTGAGGAAAGAATTTGCTCTTCTGCAGCTTTGCTATTCTTAGCATTTGCTGAATAGTGTTCAATATCAGAACATTCGAAGTTTTAATACTTCAATGTTCTGATATAGACCCTAATTAGCTACTAAATAAGTGTACGGAGTTGTAAGATGACTGTGCGGGAAAGCTATAGTTTTATAGCATATATGTATATGTCACATTTATAATAAAATAGTACAAGGTTATGATGTTGTGGTTTGAAACTTCACATTCCACTCTCCCCACTGTAGTGCGTTAGGTGAATGGTGTACATTTGATTTTATGTTGTAGTTATGCTGGTTAGGGATAGTTTTCAAATTTTGTAAGTTGTTTTATTGATAGTGTGAATTTCATTTGCTGGTACGTTTTATTTAGGTTGGTTTAAAATGTTTCTCGGGTGTGTGATAATAGTTATTTAGGTTTGTTTGAAGTAGAAGTTAAGGAGTTAGCTTAACACAGGCATGAGATGTCAATTCAGCCAATTATGGTTATTTGATTTTGCGATTTTCAATTTTCTCAGATTTCGCTGTTATGGTACTTCAACATTTATGGGTCGATATTTACATTTTCAAAGAAATTAATGTTTGATAATATAATATAGACTCCATGTATGCCATTACAGCTTCTGCTGTATGATCATACACCAAACATTCCAGTCCACTGTGGTGTTCCCCCTAAGCCAACCACACAATAATATGCCATAGAAGCAGTGCCAGACAAATAGCAGTGTTCTATAACAACCATTATATAGGGACAGTCTGAAAACACCAATGTGCCCCACTGACAAAAGACAATGCCACCCTGATGTATTGTACATCCCCTGTAGCTGTAAGTCAGCAGGGTATCACTGACATGTCATTACCACAGGTCTATGACTGGCTTACTGCTGTAATCCCTATTCCCGATACCTCTATCCTCCCATCTATATCCTATAATATACAAAAAACAGTTACATACCTGCTAGAGAACAGTACTCTTCTGTTGAACTGTGTGCCTGGTAAAGTTTCACAAAGGCGTGCTCTGTGTATGTAAGGTCTCATACGGAATGGTTCTGCATAACCAGCTGCCTGCTTTTAAACATGTTCCCCATCAGTAGGTGATTACCTCTAAACCAATTTGTGGTTCTAAATGTTAATTGCAGCCAAAGCAGCTGAATTGCATTATCATAATGACATGCAACTACTGTGCAATATATAAGACCTTCATTTAGACCCGGCCCCTTTCTCTGTTGAGATAGACACTACTGGGGTGGGGAGACTACATCATCACAAAGGGTAGGTCTGTAGCAGAAACCTTTACATAGAGCTGTGTGTACTACAGGCTGGAGCTGCTGCTGCAGATAGTAGACATAGGCAGAGACTGTAAACTCTTTGGAGGACAACAAGCTGTAGGTGTATCTGTGTCAGCTGTGTCAGCCTTGTTGTAGAGGAAGTGCCAGGGTGAGGGTACCCTTTACACTCCAATTAAGGCATGTGTTTAAGGCATGGATGTTAGGCAACTGTGTCAATAACAGAGTGCTAAGTGACATATAGCACTGTTGTACAGATATGTGAAGTGCGTCCCTACTTGCAAGCCTGTGACTTCATGCACTGAAAAGTGTTTATTTAATTTGTAATGCTTTGTGTGGATAAAGAGTGTATTAGTGATCCATTAATTGCTGTCTTCACAAAAATGTAATTGAAATGCAGCACAACACTGGATTTGAACCCAGGACTATGTGCAGCAAAATGTAGTAGCTTTGCACTAACAAAATATAAAGAAAAGAAAAAAGGGAAGATAGGAAAGTGGTGAAATGGGGGCAAGTAGGGGGAAAAACATATTGAAAGGCAGGGAGGGAGGGATGTGCAGAAAGGGTGTAGGAAAGAACCATAGCTATCCATTTCTTGTAAAGCAACAACTGTGCACTTTGACAGATTTGTACATGAATTTGGAGTCTCAAACCCCAGAGAGAGGGGTGAGGACAACATAACTGTGTTGGCAAGCCAATTGGACAGAATTACATGTGTCCAGTGGGACACGTGCGAAATGGAGCTCTATGTATAGGGTGATATGTTTTTTTTTTTGGGGGGGTGCCCATTTTTTTAAGGTGAGAGTGGAATGTTGGGGAAGGGATGTACATGTACATGTGTGAGAGGTAAGCTGGGTAGGTGAGGATGCATTTGCAAACAGACAAGACAGACAAGACAACAGTCATGGGCAGTGTGTGACACATGAGGGGGTGAACACCTTTGATAGAGAGGGTGTTGCGGAATCTGAGTCCCTGAGGGTGACTGTGATGGACGCTGGGCACCAGGGTGATGCTGCTTCACCAGGTTGGCCAGCATGCCCTCAATCCAGAGCAAGCATTGGTCATAGCCATGGTGGACTATCCTGCACTCCAGGGCTGGTAGCTCATCACAGGTGGCCACTCTCCCTCTGCCACTGTTTCCAGAGAGGGATTGGGCCCTGTTCCCTGAGGCAGTACTACCCAACACCACAGACAGTGCAGGGACAGCAGAAGAAGCACCACTGGTCTGGGTCCCAGACATGCTGGGACCCAGTGCTACAGCCAGCTGAGGCAAGGTAGGGGGATCAGCTGGAACTGGCCTACCTTGATGCGATGTGGTACATGAGATAAAGCAATATGTTACAGTTAGTAACAACCAAACCATTCTTAGTATTAACAGAATGGAACATCATATTTATTAATCAAAAAACATATTAATGTATATTATGTGCAACACAACATAATGTAACATAACAGTCAGTATGCTAACAGCATGCCATTGTGAAGTAAACCATACAGCCAACAAAACAGTTAGTTTAACAATATATGTTAATATTGAATCATAATAAAACATAACAATAATCAAGCACATTTTCCAAAATATAGTTGGTTTAACAAAATATATTAATATTAAATCATAATAATACATTACAATAATGAATAAATTAAGATAAGGGGTGGAGAGAGAGCAAGAGAAAAACATTCCATTAGTGACATTGCAGATGATATCCCTGACAACACTGGTTATACATACTTCTACAGGTGTGTACTGACAGTTGTGATTACAGTGAATAAACTTCTCCTATAGTTGTTGTAGCATGTACATACCTTTCAAACTGATAGCATGGGGCAATAAGGGCCAAGCACTAACAAATGCAGGTACAGACCTACTCAGAATGGTTTCACATAATGTGGACTTATATAACTACCAGGGTGTTCTGTAAATGGATTTGGTATTACATTACATTCCAGGTAATAATTTATCTGGTAAACATGTGACAGATGAATTAGTCAGTTCTAATTACATTATGAGAAATTGTGACACTTGAGAGGTATGGTTGTGTACAGTAATTAAACTAGATAGCAGTCATGGCTTAGTTAGCAAGCATGGGAGTAGAACCCACTAGCTGTGATTGTAGGGGACAACTGCAAATATTTAATAATTGACTGCAGCAGCATGGTACAGACAAGCAAGAGATAAAACCATACCTGGATTACACAGTTTTATTTCTGAATCAGCAGTGCTGATGCACACATTCTTGCTATTGAGTGTAACATTCTGTGAGATCTAAACACAATATCTAAACATAATATGGGCTAACTCACCTATCACATGTTTGTATTCTTGTGGGGAGAGAGAAATTGTGAGCGTTATGTGACTGATACTGAAAATGCAGTGCTACATAGCACTGGAATCAAACTCAGGACTGTGTGTGGCAAAATGTACAGTGTACAAGGTATTTAACAGACTGAGCTACTGAGGCACTGCTAACTACAAGGTCGCTAATACTTGCCTGGAGACTACCTGGAAACATACTATGAATTGTGCAGTACAAGTTACAGGACTTTCCTCTAGCATTCTAGTACTGTTACAGTGTTTTACTAGACTGCAGTCTCAATAGAACACATGCACATGGTATACAACCATACTACATATATTACTACAGCTTTATTTCACTTTCAACAATACAAGTGAACACATACTATTGCTATTGGCTTGCAATATCTATGAAGTCAACATACACACAATATCTGGCTGTGGAGTGGGATAACTCACCCATATACCTTTATTACCTGACATCTGTGGAAGACAGAGCATTATGTGATCAGTATTTGCCTAAAGAATGCTTTGAACAGTACTATGAATTAAGCAGTACACTTTGCAGCAATTAGATTTGCATTCTACAGCTATTACAGTGTTATACCTGACTGCAGCAACCTTACTTTACAGACTCTATGCATACAGCTCTACTGCAATGGTTATGACAAGACAATTCTGTTGTACACCGTTTTCCTTGCTGTTATTTGTATTGTTTCTTGTTTTATTGGACTACAGTTGTTATTATTCATTTATTGCACTACAGCTCTAATTCCACATTTATTGTGCTACAGCTCTAATTCCGACTTTACTGCACTACAGACCTTATTGCATATACTTTATTGCAGTAAATGCTTTACTCTTTCTTGCTTATTGCACTACAGTTGGCATAATACAGCCATACTCAGCATTCTCACAGTGCAACCTGGCCAGGCGCCTGGCATGAGACTCAACATTGTGAGCCCTCTCAGCTGCAGCTGTTGGAGAGAAGCACACCATTATGCATAATAGTTTTGCAGGCATTCAGATTACATACTGGTAAAACAGAGGGTAAAGTGCTTACATACTTGCGGGGTATTCCCTGCCCTTGCTTCTTGGACCCAGGTGTTCAAGGTTACCCTCTTTCATTTTTTACGGCATGATGGTGGTGATGACACTGCTCACCTGTGTGGGGGATACCAGTAACACTGGTGAGTTTCCTGGCTAGCTGGTCACAGGCCTCTGCCTTACACTCTGAGCCCTAGAAAGCACCTTTCAGGAGCAGCTCATTATCATGTTTTTTACAAGGAGCTCAACTGTGACCCTGGACTCCTGAATGCCCCATTGCTGTGGCCAAACGTGCAAACCTTCTCCAACACTACCAGACATATCGACAGATAATTGAACTCCAATGGATTCTACAGAATTCCTGACTAGTGCACTTTATATAGGCTGTTCTCCTGTCGTAACATGTCATTGAGCAACATTCAGAAAAGTACTGCATTGCCAAGCAGAGCTGAGCAGCATGCAAACATGCACAAATGTGGTTTTAGCAAAGCTGAGCACTGCTCAAACATTGGCAGCTGTTACCATGTTATAGGTTCACAGGTTCATAGGTTCATACTAGGCTATCTGCCCTAGGGCATTTATAAGCCCAACCAGAGTGTGTTTGGCTTTTGCCACCCATTTTAAATTAATTTTGCTATGCCCTTTTTCGAGGTTAGTATACTGTGCCTCTGTCTAACAGTGACACAGAAGTGATACCCGGGGTAAAAATATGATCCCCCATCCACTCTTCAAGATTCCTCTTGAAGAGAGTCAATGAGGGACTCTGCCTAACCTGGACTGGGATTTTATTCCAGAGTGAAGGGAGCCTCTGGGTTATGAATCTGTCTCTCCAGCATGTCCTATTTATTTCAGTGCTGAGGTTCAAGTCTCTCGAGCGTGTAGCTCAATGGGATTTGGATTTTCTCAGGTGCAGCATGTCCATTAATTCCGGGTTGGACATGGCTTTATACATCAGGCACAGATCGCCTCTGAGCAGGCGGTATGCCACTGAGTAGAGCTGGAGTTACTTTAACCGGGCAGCATATGGCATCTGTTTGAGCCCTTTGATCCTCTTGGTGAGGTACTTTTGGGGTCTTTCCAATTGCTGCAGGTATCTGGTAAGGTACATCCCAAAAGGGGCATTGTACTCAATTATGGGCCTGATGAGGGATGAGTAAAGAGGCACGATGACCTCCCCTGATCAAGATGTGAATCCCTTCATGATTAGGTGGGCTATATAAAATGTTTTTCCAACCACTTTGGCAACGTGGTTGTCAAACGAGAGATTGCTATCAACTTGGGTCCCTAATTACTTCTTCCGTACTTAATGGATTACCACCTATGTGGTAATTTGTGGGCAATTTGTTTTTGCCAAAGGGGATGACTATACAAGTTTTGGCGTTTAGCTTGAGGCCATGGCTCTGGCACCAGTTGTTTGTTTCTATGAGGCCCTTTTGGAGGATGCTTGTGTCGGCTGGAGAGTCGATTATGGCACCCAATTTGCAGTCATCTGCGAACTTGGTCAGCAACAGTCCTTCCGTGTTGGCCTGTACCTCCGAGAAATATATACCGAACAAGAGAGGTCCTAGGACTGAGCCTTGTGGGATGCCACTTGTAACTGGTTTGGAGTCTGACATGGCTCCAGCAATTCTAACCATGTGGGTTCTGTCCTTGAGCCAGTTTGCAACCCATCTAGTGACATAGGGGTTTATATTTAAGCTGGTGAGCTTATCTATAATGCCTGAGTGGGGTATTGTATCGAAGGCTTTTGCGAGGTCCAGGTAGGCTGTGTGGACCACCTTCCCCTCGTCAATGGCCTTGGTGACTGTTTCAAAGAAATTGACCAGGTTTAAGAGGCAGGATCTGCCCTTAACAAAGCCAAACTGGGTAGGATCCAGTGTCTGTAGGTCCCAAATATCTTTATTTATGAAGTCCATGATGATCCTTTCCATAGCTTTGCAGACCAAGCTAGTCAGGCTTATGGGGCGATAGTTTCCAGGATCTGTTGAGGCACCACCTTTGTGGAGAGGGACCACTGTTGCTGTACGCCACTCTTTGGGTACATATCCTGTGGTAAGGCTGAGATTGAACAGTAGTTTTATCTTTGGGTTTAGCTCTTCTTGGAGTTCATGTAGGACGCAGCCCAGGACACCATCTGGTCCCATTGATGCTGTGTTTTTTGCTTTGGAGAGGGCGGCTCTTACCTGAGCATCTGAGATGTCAGGGGGGCAGCACTCTGCTGGGATAGATATTTGCCTTTTTGGGGGGGGGGGGGGAGTTTGTGCTGAACCTGTCAGCTAGGATGTTGGCAATGTCTGTGGGTTCAGTGTATTTTTTGTCATTTTGGACTAATTCTGACCATATCTGGGAATTCCCACCCAGGTTCCTAACATAACTAAAAAAGCCTTGTGATTATCCTTAGTGTCCTGTGCAATTTTTCTCTCGAAGCTGGCCTTAGATGATTTTATGAGTGCCCGTAGTTTTTTGCTAACACTGAACAGAGATGCCTTCCCTTTTTGGGATTTTGCTCTATCATGTAGTAGCTTCCTCCTTCTATTGTATAGTTTGTTTATGGCTGGGGTCCACCAGATAGGATGTTTGCCTTTGGAGGATTGGGTCTTGGTTTTATTTGGGATTGCATGATCCACACATTCCTGAAGGTGTTCATAGAATGCATTTATAAAGGATTCTGTGGTCTGTGCCGTATTTTCCACAGGCCCGGGGGCTTTGAAGGATTCCACCTCAGTTTTGAGGAGTGTGAAATTTGCTTTAGAGAAGTTTTTCACTGTGGTTTTCTGGGCAGGGGGTGGGGTCGGGATGTGAATATCCAGTGAGGTTAGTTTATGGTCTGATCTTACCAGTGAGGGATACACTTCTGGTCTGGAGCATAGAGTCCCCATGTTGGTGATGATCAGGTCCAGTATGTTTTCCCCTCTTGTGGGAGTGGTAACAAGTTGTTCCATAGCATTTGAGTTTATAAATTCTAGGAACCTTTGAGCTAGGGTGTGGGAGCTAGAGTAATGCTCCCAGTCTATGTTTAGGTAGTTGAAGTTGCCCAATATAATGGTGTTTGGAGAGACCTTCATATTTTCCAGTGTTCTCAGGAAGGCCGAGTGGGGTTACTGGGTTTGGGAGGGTGGTCTGTAGCAGGCTATAAACTGGAAGGCAGTTTTACCCACTGTTAGTTGCACATGGATAGTCTCTGATGCTTCGTGCTGAGCCACCAACCTAGAGGTGTGGGTATCTTTGACGAATATTGATACTCCCCTCCTTTTCTGGTTCGGTCCAAGTTTTGGGGCCGAAAAGCATGGTATGAGGTATAACCTGGTAGTGCTGGGGTGCTCTCGGGAGCCTTGAACCAGGTTTCTGTTACTGCATAGATATCGATGTTCTCCATGCTAAGGAGAGTTTCGAGTGCATGCATCTTGAGGTTTAGACTTCTGGCATTGAGTAGCATTACTCTTAGTTTCTTATCCCTTGTGATACCTATGGAGGTGGGTTTGTCTTTTGAGCCTTGCCTAAAAAAGGCACTATGGGGGTAGCAAGAGCCTTTGCCAATATCCAAAAGCCAAGGGGTGACAGGTGCAAGCCGTCCCTAGCGAAGCATCGTGGCTTGTCGAACATGTCATCCCAGGCTGATAGGCATTGGATCCCCTTTGAATGACACCAATACTTAAGCCAATTGTTGAAATTAATCATCTTGTCTTCATATCGTGGCATCATTCTTGGTGAGGGTAAGATGCTACTCAAGGTCAGGGTCATACCGGCCTGAGCTACATGCTCAGAGAGCTCCTCTATGTCTCTTTTTATGTAGTCCAGGAAGGTACATCTCAGGTCATTCACACCAGCATGGACAATGACTGAGTCATATTTGTACTTGCCTTGGAATGACCTGAATGTTTGTTTTATGTGGCGGATCCTAGCGCCCGACAGGCAGCTCACCATGACCTTCTCCTTGTTCAGCCTTGTGAGCGGGACGTCAGTGTGCCTGACGATAGAGTCACCTATTACAAGTGTATCAGGTGTGTTGTTTAGCCTTAAGGGCTGTGACTGTTCGGCACACTGGCTTTGTGAGCTATGTGTTGCACGTGTTTTGTTTTGGGGTAGCGGTTGCTTGGGTGTCTGCTTTGGAGGTCTCTGCTGCTTAGGCAGATTTTTATTTAGAGCCTCCGAGTATGTTTTTGTGTGTTTATGTGTTTGATTTGCTGTCGTGGTAGATCTATGTGAGACTGGAATTGTAGTGAGTGTGGTTTCCTTCTCCTCCTGACTGGTTACACCAGTACTGAGTTGAGAGAGCTTAGCCTCCAGTTTGGCTATATGGTTGCATCTCTCACATGTGTTGGAATTTGAGAGGGTTGTCTGTGTACATGAGGCAGTTGTAACATTGCCTCAAGATTCCCAGATTCACCAGCTGGACCGGAGAGGAGATTGACAACTGACCTTTGGACATGCTAGAATAGTATTGCGAATTCCTTTATAATTGAAAAAAGGGCCAATGGGGAACAAGGTACTCAAGGGGAGTTTGTGAGGGTGTAGTGCTTTTAATTTTTTAGTGCTGACTTATATAATTGCTTTAGTGAGCAAGTGCCAGGTAACTTAAATGCAATGTGTTACAGGTAACTTAAATGCAAAAATGACAAACAGTAACTTTCTTTCAAGTGAAACAAGAAAATAAGTACAGTAAGCAATGCAGATATCACTAGGGATCTACAGAAGCACTGAAAAGCCACGTTTTAGGTGGAATTAGCATTTCAGGGAAATAACAAGCAAACAAGCATACAAATAAAACTAGATTCAGTAGGCCTGGATCTAGTCTATGCTACAGCAAACAAGGTATATCAATTTCAGTAAGAAACAGTTCAAATATGCGGGCACTATAAGCCTTTAACCAGAAATTCCCAGCTCAGAAGGGTAGAGTCCAGCCTCTCCTCCCACAGGAGTGTAGACCACGAACCTTCTTAATGTAAAATAACTAGCCTGAAGCCCAAGTGCTTAAACCAGAACTAATACACTTTTAGAATAACAGACACTGAGCCCTCAATCAGCAGTTCCCAACTTAGAAGGATGTAAGCTACCTGTCCTGCCACCACAGTGCAGGCCACAAACCTTCCTAATGTAAAACAACTGGTCTGAAGCCCAAGTGCTTAATCCAAAAGACTTAGAATGATAGCTACACTTTAATCATGTTACTACCAAGCAGTAATAAATACACTTGAATACTTTAAAGAATGCCTGGATTAGTGCTCAAGTTATACAAACAAAGCTAGATTCAGCAGGCCTGGATCTAGTCTATGCTACAGCAAACAAGGTGTACCAATTTCAGTAAGAAGCAGTTCAGATATGCAGGCACTATAAGCCTTTAACCAGAAATTCCCAGCTCAGAAGAGCAGAGTCCAGCCTCTCCTCCCACAAGAGTGCAGACCACGAACCTTCTTAATGTAAAATAACTGGCCTGAAGCCCAAGTGCTTAAACCAGAATTAATACACTTTTAAAATAACAAACACTGAGCCCTCAGTCAGCAGTTCCCAACTTAGAAGGATGTATGCTACCTGCTCTGCCACTACAGTGCAGACCACAAACCTTCTTAATGTAAAACAACTGGGCTGAAGCCCAAGTGCTTAAACTAAAAGGCTTAGAATGAGTTACACCAAGCAGTAATAAATACAATTGAGTACTTTTAAGATGACACAAAAGCAAAATAAAGTAGGAAGAAACACAAATACAGTAAAAGCAGATAAATTATTTTTTTTTTTTTTGAGTGAGCAAATGAGATGGGCCCAGGAGGAGTATCCAAGTGCAAATCTACAAGAGGGGCGGGCAGTTTCAAAGCCACCAAGATTAGCACCAACACAAAAAACAGAGAGGGTGGGTGGGAACCTACTGAAAAACAGAGTCACAACTTCCAGCTAGATATTGCTCAATGCAACACAAAAAAATTACTTTAAATCGTGTATTATTTGATAAAAGTGCAGATAAAAATTTACTTAGCTTCACTTATGCGTTCAGTTGATTGCATTCAGGTCTTAGCCGGCCAAAGCTCACAGTTTAAACAGAAAATAATTCACTGTACCACTTGTATAAGACAGAAACTGAATAACAATGAAGGAAACTACCCCCACCTATCACTGGCTATACAGGTTTTTTAACAAGCCTTAACTGAAAATACCACTTGTAAAAGACCTACTGAAAAACAGAGTCACAACTTACAGCTAGATATTGCTCAATGCAACACAAACAAATTACTTTAAAATCGTGTATTATTTGATAAAAGTGCAGATAAAAATTTACTTAGCTTCACTTATACTTTCAGTTGATTGCATGCAGGTCTTAGCTGGCCAAAGCTATGCAGTGCTTAGCATGAATAAGCAGTACTTAGCAAAGCGCAGTGGAGCTATATTTTGCAATTTTGTCCATAACATGTAAAATAAAAATACAGACAAGTTCTGACTTCCATGTATCCGAACCCTGGACCTACTACACATACAGCCATAACTGTACCCATTTAGCTATGTGGATATTAAGAAATCCAGTATACCTTCACATATACTAATGAGATACCTGTTAGCAGTGCTGAGCACTGTGCCATGCCTCTCAGCACAAACACACTTAAATATACCAATAAATAAATAAATAAATAATTACAGCCAGTTTCTAGTTTTAGATGTCTGGCAGGTGTCTGCCATGTATGTATGAGCTCTGCTCAGCTTTGCTGTGCTCAGATCCATGCCACGAAAATGCACCGAATTAAAAAAACATAAAATGTCATTATGCTTATTAATTTCATCTGATTTCTATTTTTAGATGTCTGGCAGGTGTCAGCTGTCTACATCTGAACACAGCTTGGCATTGCTGCACTCCATGCCGTGCAAACATGCAGTTTTAAAAAATAAATAAATTAATTAAGAGCCAACACTGATTCAATATCTGTGCTCCTCGGCTGTCCCTCAGCAGCATGCCATCGTTAATATGCATGGTGCACTGCTAAGGGGGTCCGTGGCCATGTACATGGATACATTCCATGTAGGCACTACACTATGCCTACACAGTTTTTTAAATCCTGGGGTCTGTCTTTCAAATCACACAAAAAGGAAACAGGCAAAAAATAAAACATAGGAAAAAAGCACATCACAAGAAAAATATTTCATTAAGATATTGTTCTACTTAAAAAAAGTGTTATGCCTTAGCTGCCACAAAATAACATGAAATTGACAAATTTTACTAAGTATAAATAACTCAAATAATGTTTCACTCCATGAGAATTTAATCTTCTAGTCAGTTAGCTCATGAATCTAAAAGGAAATCAGTCTCGCTTGTTTAAACAGACTGCATTACAGGTGAAGAAATTCGGAAGTGCTACAGAAAAAAAGGAAAACAGTGCAAACCCCAGAGGAAAACATAGTTCTACTGTGAAGCAATGTCTTCATACAGCATCAGCTACTACTATTCCAGCAAGTGATAATGTTTTTGCAGTACCACTGCTAATATGTTTTTTTTTTTCAAACATCCTCTCCTGAGAGTAATTAAAGAAAACAAAGAAGTGGAGAATTCCCCTCCCCCTTGTCATATGATGTCTCAGAAAAGTGTACCCATTTAAGTGTTTGAGTTAAGCACACATTATTTCCACAAGGGGAATAAAAGTTATACAAATGTTTGTCTTTAATGACTTCCATTTCCAGTTACTTGGTCAATGCATTTGGGTTGACTATTGTTTTGATTTGACTCAAAAGAATTACTAGGAATAAAACAAGCTATCTCATCTGTTTTTACACATTAACTGTGCAAGTATATATGTTTTAACAAGAAATAATGTTACATGGATTTCCAATTGACATAATAAATGCCTCTTTTTACATCTGTTCTTTTCTTGACATCTCAGGATTGTGTCATTTACTTGATGTCATTTAACCACTACTTTGTAATTGCTTCCTGAATGTCTGGTTCTTCAAGATTTGTTTATACTTGTGAAATACAGTAGCAGCATATGGTTTCAAAGCTTCGTACCCCATATGTAGGTATTTATAATTATTTTAATTGTTAAACAGTTATGGTAACTGACATGAAGCTGTGATCATGCCACTTGATAATTAGTGTTAGTTATGCTTTTACCTGTGTTCTTCTTTCATTTGTCTCTGTGTGACAACTGACTGTGCAATTCCCTTCATAAATTTTGTTTTTCTTACATACTGTTTTGTCACATTTACCAGTCTGAAAGACATACCATGCAGAGGAAGGTCACTTAAGAGTATGTTTAATATGGAACACTTAAAAGAGGAAGGGTCCCTGCAGCATCCTCTAAGATATTCCTTCCAGATGCACCTAAGAAATGTGTGACTTGCTGAGAAAAAGGGTCAACACAGAACAGATGCAAGTACATCTCGGTTTTCATTTTGGCTTCCCTTGAACTCCATCAACAGTGTCAATTATTGCATTGTACTGTGCAAGCTTACTGACTAAAGCACTGTTACACTACTCTGCCTCTTTGTAGATGACACCACAGTAGGTAGGGTACCTTACACATATTCCGAAAGGTAGGTAGTACTGTTTGAGACATTCACTTCAACTTTTCCAGCTAATGTCCACTGTACATAGACAGACAGACATAGTAAGTTAGTATTCTGGTTCACACATACACACACATACACACACCCACACACATACACACACACACACACACACACACACACACACACACACACACACACACACACACACACACATATATATATATATATATATCACACTACCACACTTACAAAAATAAATAAATAAATAGTAGCAGTAAAAAGTGTCTAACAGCTTATAAAGCAGTTCATTCTTTATAGTGACACTGTTTATACCTGCTATCTCTACAACAGAACTAAGATGTTTTACTGGCTTTCAAAGTCTTTCAAAGCCAGTGAAAATCTAAGAGATACTCTACCATTTTTATTTTATTTTCTCTAACTGGTAGTACATGGAGAAGATAAAGCTCCATGCACTACACAGAATTATGATTAGCTCACCAATCATAACCTAAAATTATGTGTTCTCAATGCAGATATCAAGATTCTCCTCTTAAGCTTCATTCTCGAGGTGAGTTTCTTTGCATCCATGTCTCAAACGCATAGTAATATGTTGTTTACTTTTATTTATTTTACATTTGTTGACCGGGATAGTCCGACTGAATACATGTCCATTTTCAGCGGAGGCCCAGGGAGAAAAGCTCCAGGTTACAAAAGAAAACAATTCCACTTATAAAAACACTAATATCTATACAGTACTTAGAGAGGTGGCCCTGTAGAGGGGGCTTACACAAAAATGAGAGTGATTACAAAATACATGTTGAATATGGTAGAAGCAGGGTTATATGCTAGAGTTGTTAAGTAGCACATAATGAAATAGAAACTATTTACAAGTTACTTACAGCTTATTTACATAATCACATACTCTGTGGTCTTAGGGAGAGAATATAAAGACTTTTGCTACATATCAGACAGATGTGGCTGGTATCAGTAAAGAAGTAAGATAGAAGTGCTTTAAGTTATGATGAGAGACTTGATTACACTCCTCTGTATTAATGACTGCCCATGTATTGTAGCATTACTCCAGTCTTCATGTGTCAAACCTGTCTACTAAATAGTTTGCCTTTACCATTCAGCATTAGCAGATTCTTCCGGCTGACGTTTTCCCATACTACACTAGCACACCTCATGCCAAACGATTTAGCTTTTTCATTTGGATCCTATATTGAGCTAGTCGTTACTTTAATGGTTTCACCTACCAGGACTATTAAATGTAATGCCTGCCATCTTCTCTAGAGTGCCAGTGAACTGCTCATCTTTGGATGTATTAAAGAATACAGCAATGACTGTTTACATTTACTGAACAGTATAAATAATATCCTTACTGTGTTTAACCTACTGCTGACGTAATATAATAACACTCACTTTATTTTTATATAGTGTGGTAATGCTGATAAGAAATTTTTTCTTAAGTGACTTTATTTTTGAAATTTTTATTCCTGGAACAAACCTTAAAATAATAGTGAGACACACTCATTTGATAATCAACCAAACAAAAGTAAATAAGTGAATAAATCAATCGGTCAATTGGTATTGAAAAGTGAATTCTCCAAATAATTTTGACCAACATAGTTACTATGCATAGATCTTTCTAGATGCAAGAGTGTATGATATATGTGAATTTAATTTGTTTTCATTTCAGTCATCTAGTTTTAATTGTCCATAAAACATCATTCACAGACCCTGCAGACTGATGGTGTAGTAATCAGAAAGGCAGAATATGAAACCAGTATATAATATGCCCCAGTCTCATCCCCTTCACTCTGGCAGTTTTATAACTAAAACACTAAAATACATATATAGCAAGGTGTCTGAAATTTTCCTGTAATATCTGAGGGAGACAAAAGTAAGAATGTGACTGTGACAGCATATGTGTCTTATACTACAGCCTGTGTCTAAGATGGCGCATGGTGTCATCTTTTAATTTTCAATAATTTATCTGAAAATTGAAGTAAATAACAAAGTGTAGCTCCATTTCTTCTTAGACAGGATTTAACATATAAACTCTTTTTGGCAAACATGCAGCCATGAATCAGCCAAAGCACTTAGTCGTTCCTTCCTTAGTTTTAATTTGGGGGTGAAGTGGGGGTGAAAGGCAGTCACTTCAGAGGTGAAGCAAAAAAAAAAAACAAAAAAGAGAGAGAAAGAGAAAGAGAGGGAGAGAAGGAACAAAAACAGCTTGGAGCCAAATGCATTATGACTACAACATGTGGAATACAGCTGTCACTACATTAAACTTGCCAGAGCAATGCATAATGCATGGTGTCATGCTATAAGTAGCTCTCAACCCTCCAAGATTTGTTTTGATAAACCAGTCATTGTGTTATGTGCAGTGTCTCCCTTAGACACTAATTTAGCTTCCTTAGCTTCAGCTACTTAATAGTTTCATGGGAACACTGATCTCTCTGTCTCTATCTTACTTTTTATCCCACTCTCAGCTATTATATAACACACTGTTTTGCCAGCTACTTACAATATGCTGTCAATGCATACTGCCTTATAACTTGTTTGTAGTTCCTTACTATCATAGCACATTTACTTATAAACAAACATATGCATTGCAAGCATACCATTCTATGTTTATCTGCTTTATATTATAGTCTGTACAAGTGTTAATATGCCTTCTCCCTAAAAGAAAAACAAAAAATACATACCAGGCTAGCAGCATTGTTTTATCGTGCAGTAATCTCCCTCCCACATTCCAGTTATCCATAGCTAAACTCCTTCAGCATCCCATAGTAATGAAATTAGAAAATTAAAATTAAAAATTTGACAAAAGGAATTAATTATAGGGCAGTGGTGATTTCATCCCTTTGAAATTAAAGATCTGTCAAATTGTTTTATTGTTTGGTGATATCCTTAAAGGGAACCTTATCCTATCAGATGTCATGAAATGTTATTAGATACCCATTTGTGAAAGGTCATAGGCCAGTATTCATAGTCATTTGTGCAAATGCATTAGGGTTATCTGTGATGTTTGTGAGTGAGCATAGCTAAAGCATGATTCATAGACACCATTAACGTTAATGCACAAGACCTTGAGTATAATGAGATGTAAATGAAAAACTGTGTGAAGTGGCATATGCTAATGAAGTGTTCTTGAAATTTGTAGTCCAGTATCCACCCCATCCACATGTCCTTTGTTTAAAGTGCTGCTGCACCTCTACTATCTGCTTTGCAGTCCACAATCTTACACCCAGGGATCCCTTCAGTAGTTTGCCATGTATACACACGGACTTCACTGACACATAAATGAATGATTTGCTCCAGTGATCCCTTCAGTAAATTTGACCAAGTATGCACAAGCACTTCACTGACATGAAATGAAACATTTCCCTCAGCAACCTCTTCATTAGTTTGTCCATATATGCACAAGTACCTCACTGGCACATAAATGAATGATTTCTCCCAGCAACGTATTCAGTAGCTTGACAAAGTGAGATGAGATGAAACATTTCCTCAGTGACCCTTTCCAGAGTTTAACCAAGTTGCACAAGCAGGAAAATACAATATAACAAATGTTTCTTGAAGAGAAGTTAATAATCATACCTCCTTTTACAAAGTATTAGTAAATATCCATTTTTTTCCCTTCCAGTCAGCTAATTAATTTGTGATCTAATTCACATATTTCACAGGTAAATTGGTGTTTACAGGCATAAGTTTAATATCTTTTACAGGTTTTGTATGCATATGAGGCTCTTTTACATTTATCTCTTTGAATCCCAGTGACTGCTGCATCTTTGGAATAGGCTGCCAATTCATGTGAAGCAGTGCACCTCTATAACGCTGTTCAAAAGGAACCTGAACGAGTGGATGGAGTGCCATAAATTCTTAACAGGGATAGTATCCACAACCCCCCTGGATACAGGTAATCATTACTAAATACACTCCTGGGTATTGACTAATGTATCTATGGTATTACATTGGGATGAAATGGCTAGACTTGAAATGACATTTGGGTTGATAGCCTAGTAACCTCCTATGATCCTATGATCATATTAATACTCAAAATGTGTAAAACTGCTTATCCTTGTAATAGCTCTCACCCTAACTCTTATGCCTCAAGCATGTTATATTTTTGCTTTAGTATGGAATATTAACCAGAATGCCTCTGTATTTCCGTAGTTAGTTTGAATCACCTTATTTGCATAAGGATGTAGCACTACTATTTGCAGTGGTGGTGCTGTGGTAGCATTGTCACCTCATAGCAAGACGTTGTCCTGTTCGATTCTCAGCTAGAGCATCTTCTGTGTGGAAGCATACATGAATGGGGCGTGCCTTCGTTGAAGGTTGTGCGTCAGGGCTGGTAACCCGGTACATAAAAATCCAGTACCAATCATTAGCGGACCGGAGTTCCGCTGTGGTGACCCCTAACCCGGAAAAGCCGAAAGACACAAACAAACAAACTACAGACTTGCAAAGGGCAGGATAATGAATACTGCCCATATTCTCAGTACTACACTGATTCATAGCAATGCTTACACGCTTAATAATTCAGTATGTGGTCCAGATTTATTTATTCTTGTTTTTTTTTCCTGAAAATATAAGGAACAATTTTGATTTTCAAGATTCAGTAACAAAAACTACCAACCAGGAAGAAGCAGGGAGCAAAAGTGAAACAAAATTGTCAGCCCCTATTTGTATTGTACAGACTAATAAGCCAGCTCTTCATTTGCCAGCTGGAAAAAAATGTCATTGTTCACGGATGGCAACCTTAGGAAGATCAAAGAAGGTAACACTGAGTGTGATTTCTTTTAGTACATTGGATGCTCACTCATTCAAATTAAGTTAAATAACATAATCCTTTTATTTGAAATTATACAAGATCTCACATGCCTTTTTAAGAGGAAAAACAACTTCCCTCTATTTAATCCATGAGCTTTGTTTACTAATTAAACTACCCAAACATTTGAAATTACTGAAACAACTAAATAACTATAAGAATAGTAATAAAATATACAGTAGTTACAATACTTTATAATGCAAGAAAAACATCTAAAAGGCCATGACTAACTGTAGCAGTACTTAACATCTTAAATGAATATATGCATGCATTATATCCTAAAATTGTCTTTGAATATACAAAAAAAGAACTGCTATACACAAGTGCTTGCTCATGCTTTCAGAACACAGGATTTGTTAAAATTCATCAATGTCTCTGGTTTTAATGGCACACAAAAGCAGATTATTGCTCTGAGTACTTCAGCTTTTTGCACTTTGTAGCATATTTATAGTTTGCTACAGAATTTTGCACTTGAAATAAAGATCAGGAGAGAACATGGGTTAATTATTAGTCCTAAAAGATGAACTGAAAATCTTATTGCACATGACAAGAACAGGCAATGGCATATTAAAGAAATAAAGATAAATGGTCAGCAGCAAAAATCACAATCTGCCTTTGTGAGGGGCAAGTCTCCCACAGCCTTCAGGTAGGGGACTTTCTTCTATTCACCCCCCTTTATACTGTAAGCAATTCTAATTCTGTTAAACCAGAGGAAATGAGAAAGCATGAGGCTGAGCTCCAAGCTGGTCTGACAAGAAGACAAAAATCCTGGTCTACCTCTTAAGGGAGTTATAACTGGACAAAATTGAAACATCAGTTGTTGGCACAGAATAGGGAAAAAAACTGACATCTGGCAAGAGTTGGGAGAGCCCCTGCCATCCCTTTCAGGGAACACACGCTTTGTGCCTCATTGTTGCTACAGCTATGATGACCTTCAGAGGGGTAGGTCTAACCAGCTGACTGAGTGGGTAGACCAGGTGATGGCGGTAATGCTAGATTTCTATAGTATTTTCACATTTTTTTTAATCTTATCAATGATAGGCTGAAAACCTGTGCTAGATTAATATTGCATCTGTGTAGGTAAATGCAAGAAGAAATGTTATGTGTATATGCAAATATGCATCTATATATAATCCAAAGGTATAAACATGTACAAAATTTTCTGTAAACAGAAATATATCTCTACACAACTATGATTCCTTTATGTGAAGACATATGCATGAGTAAAAACAATATGTGAATATGAATATATATATATATATATATATATATATATATATATATATATATATAATATGCATATATAACTGTAAAACATATATAAAAAAGTGGCCATGTGCAGAAGTACTCATATACTTAAAATATGCGCATCTCTCTCTCTCTCTCTCTCTCTGTATATATATATATATATATATATATATATATAGATATATATACATGTATATTATATAGATAAATAGATATACTAAGAAAAAGGAAAAACAAGTTGCATAGGAATATCAGCATACAACTTGTTAAAATAGACCATTGTCATAAATATGTAATGTAAGATCCATGTTAAAGATCACCACCGCATTCTTATTAAAAACAAGAAAGGATTCAAGCTGGTATTGCTTGTTTAACCCACAGTTTATTAGATTAAAAACAAAAGATAAGCACTTTTGCCCTTGTCAGAGCTTCTTCAGATTTAAGTTATTTATTTATTTATTTATTTATTTATTTATTTATTCATTTGCATCTGCGGGGGTGCAGCAGTAGTGTTGTTACCTCACAGCAAGAGGCTCTCCCGTTTGATTCTCGGCTGGAGTGCGGGGAGTGCCTTCTGTGTGGAATCTGCATGTCCTCCCCATGGTTGGGTGGGTGTTCGAAAGACATGCGTAAATGGGCGTGCCCTCGTTGAAGGTTGAATGTTGAGCTGGCACCTCGGCATTTGTCAAAATCTACTGCCAATCATTAGCGGACCGGAGTTCTGCTGTGGCGACCCCTAATCGGGAAAAGCCGAAAGACAACAACATTTATTTATTTATTCATTTATTGACATTTGATTATCAGGAAAGTAAGACTGGGTAGAAGCCTATTTTCAATAGAAGCCCAGGGGGAATTGCTCTAAATTATTACAAAATATTTTAAAAACAATACTTTTACAATCTTCAAAAATAAAAGAGAAACATCTGCAGTTTAAATAATTATAACAAATTAGACATGATATAAAAACATTGGTTAAGAATTGATACACAGTATATGACAATCCTTTAATATTTAGAGAAATTTTAGACAGTTTGTAGAGAAATTAAAGGTATGTTAGTCTAATACAAATAGGAATTGCAATATGAACTGACAGAAAGCAGTCTTATGGTATATTTAGAGAGAAAGTCAGGAAAGAGAATTAGATGGCAGTAAGGAAGTAAGTGATGAAGGGATAGTAAGGACGTATAAGGAATCAAAATGTGCTTGTTAACATTTAGGAATATAGTTTATCTTGGTTTTGAGCAAGAACAGAGCCAGATTTTATCTAGGAAGTCTTTCAGAGTGGTTTTAAAAGATGGGAGGCATAGTATAGACCTGATGGACACAGGTAAGGAGATCCAGGACTTACGTAGCAACCTTGTACAGACAATGCCCTGCAGATTTGCTAGCTTTGTAGACAGACAGGAGTTTTTGATCACTGGATCACAATGACTGACTAGGAACATAGTTGTGTAGAATTTTCTTTTAGTGCTGGACAGCAGATGGATGCTGAATAATTTTCTAGGTGGTAAGAAGTTGTGTAAATGTTAGTTGATGTGGCAGTTCTAACTTTAAGCTTTTCAGTGCTATTACCTCTCAGCTGTACAGATTTTCACAGAATGAGATTTTTACCTCATATTTTTGGTGTGTTCCTCCTAAAATCTGTACCTTTCTGGTAAATAGCTGAGGATTGAAGTCATTAAATAATGACAAACATTTGAGTTTAAGACTCCACATCCTTCAGAAAAGTCATGCTAATGCAAAACCTATTATTCTATCAACTTTCTAAGTTTGTAAAAGCAATATTTAAAATCTGTCCCTATTTGTCTCCCCGTCATTTTAGGCTTTGTCCAGATTTTTTGCTCTAAGAGGTTGAGAGGTATTCTGAAAGGGGTATGTGCTGCAAATTTAGTAACTTTGTTAGAGCAATTTTCAAATTTTAATTTTTGTAAAGCCTGGAAGTTTTTAAGGATGGGAGTGCCATAAAGAAGTGTGGGGAGGAGATATGTAGGGGCAAGTGTAGTTCTAGTTGCATTGGTGAGAAATTTTTTGGCTCTGTAAACCAGCCCTAGTTTTTGTTGAGTTTTTCTTATGCAGTTTTGTATATGCAGGTTCGAATGTGGGATTATCATCTACTATCACCACTAATAGTTTGCTATGAGAAGTGACTTCAGTGGTTGTATTATCAAGACAGAGGACTTTTAATTTTGTTTTTTAATTATAGGGGAATTTGGGGAAAAAAGTAGTATTTTGGTCTTTTTTGGGTTGAGCATGAGTTGTGACTTATGAAGCCATATTTCAGTGGCTGTTAAAGCTTTCTTGGTAATTTTTTGAGGTGTACTATGTTTTCAGATTGTGCAAATAACAGTGGAATCATCTGTGTATTGTATTAGGGTGGCCTATTGTGTGGAAGTATAGAGGGTGTTGGTGCAAATAACCTTGTGGTACACAAGTGGTGACTGGGAGGTAAGGAGAGAGTGTGGAGTGTCATTTTACTGACTGATACCTAGTGGACAAGTAGCTTTTGAACCACAGAAGGGGGGGCTGAGAAAGCCCTAGTGAGGACATTTGAAGTAGAAGTTTGCTGTGACAAACTGTGTGTAAGGCTTTAGACAAGTGTAGAATTACAGAACAGACTAAGTTGCCATTATCTCTAGATTTATTGCCAGTATCTATATGGGTTAGAAGTGCAGTGATAGTCCTATGAGAATGATGAAAGCCATGTTGTGTAGGGAATAAGAGTTCTTCCTGCAGGAGGTTGTCTAGCAATTGCTTTTCAATACATTTTTCAAGTAGCCTGGCAATGGAAGATATGATTGCTATAGGTCTAAAGTTATTAATGTCTGTTGAATTAACTCCTTTGTGAAGAGGAATAATGTGTGACTTTTTCCAAAGAGAAGGGAACATGAGATTCCTGGAATGACCTATTTATAAGGATTGAGACAGGACAGGCAATGCTACTGGCTCCTACTTTTAGGTACTCACTTGGAAAATCCTCAGCTGAAGAACAGCACTGTTTACTTTTGTTTTAGAGTAGTTTTACATAGGATATGGGCACAGGTTCGCAGATGAAAGTGGATGTGGTGATATGTGGCTGTTGGGCAGGGTTGGGATTAGTTGTTGAGGTACCCTTAATTAGAGATGCTATACTATATATAAAATAAGAGTTGGACTGCATTGCAGTCTCTAGTGGTGAGTTATTGGGAGAGGGGTTTGCGTTGAATTCTTGGTTGGGATATAAGATTTCTTTAATTGATGCCCACATTTTTTAGGGTTGTATTTAGTATTATTCTGAAAATTATTATACTATATTTTTTGTCTTCATTAATTTGATTTTTATTATAATTATGAAGAATTCTGTAGTTTTCAAGATATTGAGGTATTTTATGTTTCTGCCATTCTTTCCATGCTTTTTCTCTGTCCTTTATTAGCATTCTACTCTTTTTGGATAAACAAATTGTATTATTTGTTTTCAGCATCTTCTTCTTCTTGGAGGTACAAGGCTATTTAGGATATTTAGAAAAGTTGTACTGAATTCAATTACAGCATTGTCTAAGGGAAGGATTTTTAGGAAATTCCAGTTAATAGATGATAGTGTAGTAATGAACATTTCTGGGTTAAACTTGGAAAGGTTGTGTGTTGTTTTATAAATATGCTGTTTAACTGGACATGTGAGATGTCTAGTCATGTAGATTGGGAGATGATCACTGAGAGAGTCTGAGATTGTGCATGATGTGACGCATTTGCTAGGGTCTGATGCTAGGATCCAGTCAAATAGAAAATGTAATGTGTAGTAATAATATGTGGGGCTATTAATTAGTTGTGTGAACCCATATAAGTTCATGCTAGATGAAGTGGACTTAGAGTTTATGTCCAAACAATTGAAATTGACATCACCCAGTAACATTTTTTCTTGTGGCAATATTATGGGTATCCAATATAGGATATCTTCCGGTATACCTATATCTATAGCTATATATATTACAGTATATATTTGGGCGGTGCAGTCATGCAGCAGTTAGTGTCACCTCACAACAAGAGGTTCACTGGTTTGATTCTCAGCTGGGGTGCCTTCTGTGTGGAGTCATGTCCTCCCTGCATTGGTGTGGGTTTCCTCCAGGTACTCTGGTTTCCTCCCACATTCCAAAGACATGCATCTGGAGCATTTCTCCCTGGGCCTCTGCCAAAAATACCCTCTATCCTAGTCAGTCTTTTCCAGTCAACAAATGTTAAATAAATAAATAGCTGTATTGTCACCAGGATGGATGTAAAGGACAGTAATACATACTTGTTTATAATTGTTTATTTTGAGGAAAGCAATAAGAAGCTCTGCTGAACTGAATTTTGGGGTTGGTTTGCTGTAAGGGGAGATGTAGCAGGTGTTGGGAAATATTAAAGCAATACCACTACCTTCCCTCTTTATACAGTCATTATAGATGATATTACCAGAAGCTATAACTTTGCAGTTGTTTATGCTGGGTTTAAGCCACGTTTCTATTACATCAGAACATTATGTTTATGTTGGATAATCCAGGCATGTATTTCAGCAGTTTTATTTCTTATACTTCTAACTTTTATTGCAACCCAAATTAGGCCATCAGGGTTGGGGATTGGCTGTTATTTGGTTACAGAAGTGGGGTCAGGATTAGGGTGTATATCTCATCCTAGAAATATTTTAGTATACTGGGGAATTATACATTCTTGTTTTTTTTTTTTTTTAAGATGATTCCTGAAGTTAATTTCATTTTGAGTTGAAGTACAATTAATCAGCCTATATTTGGAATAAAGGTGAGGGGCAATATAAAATAGGTTTAGTGCAATGTGTAGAGAGTGTAAAAAGGAAGTATGGCTAGGTGGTTGAAACAGAGTTGGAGAGATGTTGCTAGATTTTATTGAGTCATGGAAGGATGAAAGATGGCACAATAAGAGGAGAATAGAGGATAAGCTGAATGGTAGCATAATTAAGTACAGGAACCTGCATTTTATAGATATCAGGTAGTGGAGAAGTAGCAATGAAGAAAGAAACAATACATTACAGGATAGTAGGAGAATCAGTGATGGTAGATTCTGAAAGCTGGAATAGGATAGGTAATGAGAGAAGTATTTTCTATAAAAGAAGAGAGGTAGGATGCCTGATATTTTTTCTTGAATGTAAGGAATCAAGTGGTATAATGACTTAGTCCAAATAAGAAGATATGATGGTTTATTTGGGAAAAGCAAAACATAAACTGTGGAATAAATAGGTACTATTAGGGATGGTTGTGGTTATAAATGGATATAGTGCAAAGCAGTATGGGAGGGAGAAAGATAGCTGGGAATAGGGTAAAAATTAAATAGAGATCAGGCAGTAGGAAACAACAAACAGAAGTGTATGTACAGAAGTGGTAAGTTCATTTGGGAAGGGTTTTGGAATAAGTGAAATGTGTATACAGGGAGTCTAATGGAAGAGTAACATGGGTTGGGTGAAAGATCAGGATAGGGTAGAGTAATGAAGAGAAGCCAAGTGTAGCAGGCCTTCCATCCTCAGGTCAATTTATACCTGAGAACAATTAGTTTATAGCCAGAACAAAACAATTAAAAAAGAGATGCAGTTAAGACATGTTGTCTTTCATTTCCTGAAACTAAATAAATGGCATATACAGTATAGTCTACAGGTCAAGCAAACGGGGATAGTGGCCAACTTAGTAAGATATCCTTAGACTGCATGGACCATTTCACAGAGACTTTCAGCCACAAAGCAAGTATGTATTTAACTGATTAAAGTTAATATGCACTAAGGTTCTTCATGATAAATATGCTTACATTAAACAATGACAAAATTATCAGTTAACTTGTAGGTGAAGGGTCATGTGGCAGCGCTCCTGCAATACTGAGGTCAGATGTAGTGACCACAGACTATTAAACAATGACAAAATTCTCAGTTAACTTGTCAACATAGGGCCTTGTGGCAGAGGTCCTACAATATCAAGGTCAGACGTAGTGACCGCAGGCTCGGAAATAAAAGAAAGAAAAAAAAACTCTACTAAGCTGTAAAATTATATTGAGGCAATACGATTAGTACTGATACAAAAAAGACATGGAGGAAGGACTACAGAACAAGAGAGTACAGGGGAAATATAAGAGTAGAGTGATAGTGAAGAAGTGTATGAATGTAAGCTCAAAGTA
>NC_056731.1:352985926-353018426 GCF_019279795.1 Protopterus annectens
GGATGGTTAAAGGTGATAATGTGATTTATAGGCTAGGCTATTTAATGAAATAATATGATTCAGTTCTATTTACCACTGATATCTATTTAATGTTGACATAGAATGTGTGGCAGGCTTTTCAATATGAAATGTCAAGGGTTTAAAAGGTCATATTTGCGCTTTTCCCGCCTTTCCTGTAACTGGTCTAGTACAAATACAGATTTTCTGTATCCAGGACTGTTTGTAAGCTTCTGAGCTATGCCAAAGTCTGCTCTTCAATTTTTCCCTTAGATCTGCTAGTTACCTCCCCTCCTGCACTTTTACTAGCTTAATAGTTTAGCACTTTACCAGATTTCTTGTAGCAATTATTGTAGCACACAAAAGTGCTACCAGCACTAAACGTTCTACAAGGAAACAGCTCCAGTACTTATTATTAATGACCACCCCTCCAGGCATGTCTAAAAGTCAGTTCCATGTGCTTTCTCCTATTAACTTGGTGAACTTGGGCATCCTGAGGCAATGTATCACTGTCTCATGTACACTGACAACACTCTCCTCTTACCTCCCAACACTCAGACTTGTGAGAGATGCACTTATATATCCAAACTGGAAGCCACACACTCTCCAGCCAAGAGTGGAATAGCTGCTCAAGAGGAGAAGATCAACACTTGCACCACACCACATGGAACATATAGCCCTCCATAATATACACCAGTATTGCCTTCACATAAAAACAAGGGGTGGCTTGTGCTATAGGACTGCAGGACTGCAGCCCCCCCCCCACCTGTAGAAAGAAAGAAAAAAAGAAACTACAAAAAAATTCTCGGACAGCCCCGGTTGAAATATACCTACCAACTGTCTAGATTTTCACAGAATTAATAAATTTTTGCTTCTTATTTTTGGTTTGTTCCTTATAAAATTTGTGGTTTTCTGGCAAATCATTTAGGAATTAAGTCACTAAATGATAGACACTGAGTTTCAGACTTCACAACCTTCACAAAAATGCATGTTAAAGCAAGACCTGTTATTCTATCAACTGTCTCAGTTTATACAAGAGCAATTTTTAGTACTGTTTATATGTTCTCCTCAATATATTTGGCCTTGTCCAGATTTCCTGCATTAACAGGTTGAGAGGTACATGCAAATAAATTGCTTTATAGAATTAAGCATATCTAAACCTTTCAACTGCACCCAATTTTGGCTCAAAATGTTGCTCTTCCCCTAATAATTCCTCCCCAAAATGGCAATTTTGGAAGAAAAAGTGGAGGGTTTACAATTAATAAATAACTGTAATAATCAGTTATAGATTACTTTTATTTCAGAAATGCATGTAGATTCTTTTATTTTGTCAGCTGCTCAAGTTAACAGTACTAATATTAAAAAGTGTCCCTTCTTTGGCAGGTTCCCAGCTGTATTGTGTGGCTATTTTATATTTTTGCATCACATTTTGGTCCATTTTTCATAAAATTGTGTTTTTGGCAAATTAGTGGCAAATCATTAAAGTCTGAAGTTAGAAGTTTCAGATTTCATAACCTTCAAAAAATTCATACTAATGCAAGACCTACTATTCTGTTATCTTTCTAAGTTTATAAGAGCAATATTTAAAAATTTTGGGCCTTTGTCCCACTTCTATGTATGGCTTTGTCCAGATTTCTTACTCTGAGGTTGAGAGGTATGACAAATGTGTCAGGGCCATCACAGTCAGCCAAAGGCATTTCAAATTGTGACATACTTGTTGCCCCCCACTCCCCCATGTAGTGACTCTGGATGTGTCCAAGCAAGGCAAGGAGCATTTATGCAGTGTAAATGTGCAGAGTATCCTCCCATCCATGCTAGACACAAGTACTACAGTGGCTTTTCATCTGTCCTTGATTTTGCAGAATGTTCTGGTTTCTGTCATATTTTTATATTGTTGATTTATGCTTATTATTCAGAAAGTGCCTGTTGCTCTGTGTTTAAGTAGCAATGCTTTAATGACCATCAGATAAGCTTGCCTGAGATTATAAGATGCAAGTAAGCTTTAATAAGCATACTGTTAAAAAATTGCCAACATTGAAGCCTTTCTGTTGCCATGCAGAGAATACTTACATAACTAGATAATGTATAAGCATTGGGTATTGAAATGCATATGACAGTATTTGTAATAAAGGACAGGATTACATTATTTTAAGAAGCTCATTACATTTGTTGGAGACTTGCACTCATCTTTGCAGGCTTTACCTGTAAACTAAACAGAATGCCAATCTATCATGTGTGGTCAATTACCTGTACAATAATCCTTTAAGCAATGTATCTTGAGCTTGTTTCTTGTTTGCTTTTCATTTTTACTTTGATCATGTTTTCCCCATGAAACAAGTAGATAATTGTTTTTAGGCAGCAGGTCTTTTTTGGATAAGAAACATTTTTGCAAGTGGGGGTATCACAGAGATTGCTACTTTCAGCATGTTACTTGGTACTTTAATAAATCTGAATATAAATTACAATTAGAACTGCAGTGCAAGGAGAAGTGGTTTGAGTTGAGTGCTGGTTTGAGTTGAGTGCTTGTTTTTTTATACTGGATTTTGACTGGCATTCCAGTAATGTATTTAAAAAGTAATTTATTTTTTTCATGCCTCACAACCTTTTTGTTTCCATCTAGATATTAAGTAAGCTGTCATGCAGCCAATGCATTGAACTATTTTTTTTTTCTTCTATACTTCATTTTGTCTTGATTGGACTCTCATAATGATGGTTTGGCACCCAGGGCAGTGTACTTAATTAAAGTTACAGTTTTTGTGGTTTAGAGCATAGCCCCTCCCCTTTCTAGTTGACCACACCCCTTCCCATTGACCCCACCCATTCAGCTGTCTCCTGCAGCTCCCCTTTGATTTGAAGTCACCAGCTGCCACTGATAAAAGCACAAACCATGCACCCACCTTCACGGAGGCTCTCAATAAAAATCTATCCAGACAGTAGAAACTTCCAAGGCAGAAATGCACTTGACCACCACAACACAGCACTAATCATGAGACACATAACTCCCGTGAACAGTGTGCCACTCAACCAAAGTCCCTAAGGCAAAACAGCATGCCCAACACACTAGTCATAGGTGACTCAATATTGAGGCACACTGATGTCCCACTTACTAGGTTGAATATGGAGAAAGTAACAGTCAGCTGCCTGTCAAGTACCAGGATCTGCCACATAATGCACACACTCGGGTCCCTCAACAACAAGTACAAATATGACTCTTTCATTGTACATGTGGGTGTGAATGACCTGAGACATACCACCCCAGACTACATGAAGAGACATGGAGGAGCTCTCAGATTATGTAGTCAAGGTGGTATGACCCTGGCCCTGAGGAGCATCCTACCATCACCCAGAATGATACCACAGTACAAACAAAAAAATGATTGATTTCAACAATTTGCTAAGTTTCTGGTGTCATTCTAATGGGGATCCAGTATTTGTCTGCCTGGGATGACATGACTGACAGACCTCAATGCTTTGCCAGAGATGGCCTGCATCTATCACCCCTGGACTTCTGGATACTTACCAAGGCTCTTGCCTATAGTACTTTTTTAGGCGATGTTTCAAAGACCAAATTACAACTGTAACAGCTACAAACAAATGCAATATGAGGGTCATGCTGTTCAATGCTAGAAGTCTAAATTTCAAAATGCACTCACTCAAAGCACTCCTCAAAATGGAGAACATCGATATTTGTGCTGTAACAGAAATCTGGTTCAAGGCAGCAGAAAGCACCCCCTGCACTATCAGGCTATAACTCATTCCACAACTTTTGGCCCGAGAACTTGGACCGAAGCTCCAAAGGCAGTGGTGTTTCCATATTCATAAAGGATGCACAAACCTCCAGACTGGTAGCCCAACATAACACATCTGAGATATTTCAGGTGCAGCTAACATTGGGTAAGACAGAGATTCAGGTCATAGCCTGCTATAGGTCTCCAACCATGTCCCAAGACTCACACTCCACGTTCCTAAGCACCCTGGAGAATATTAGGGTCCAACCTAACATTGTCATACTGGGCGATTTCAACTACCCCTCCATTGGTGGGAGAGCAACTCATGTACTAATACACTTGCCCAATGTTTCCTGGAATTAATTCCAATGCCCAGGACCAGCTCATTCTTACCCCCACTAGAGGTAGCAACATCCTTGACCTGGTCATTACTAACATGGGCAACCATTACTCTACACCAATAGTCATCTCCTCCCTGGTTAGATCCAACCAAAAACTAATCACCTTGGAAATCCACATCCCTCCCAATCCCCACCCCCTGCAAAGGTAACCACCATGAAAAACTTCTCCAAAGCTAACTTTGGGCTCCTAAAAACAGAGGTGGCTAACTTCATGGCACCCATGCAAATGGAGAATAGTTGCATGACTGCTGAATCATACACCAATGCACTGTATGAACATGTACACAAATGCATGGATTTCGCCATACCCAATAGAACCAAGACACTTTCCTTCAAAAAAAGGAAGCCAATCTGGTGGTCCCCTGCCATAAACAAACTCTACAACAGAAGGAGAAAACTGATGCGGAATAAGGTGAAGTCCCAAGACTGGAAAAACTCCCTTATCAGCCTTAACAAAAAGTTGAGATCCCTCATCAAATCCTCTAAAGCTAGCTATGAAAACAGAATTGCAGCAGATAATAAAGACAACCACAAGGCCTTCTATAGTTATGTAAAGAATCTCCACGTCAATACCCAGATTTTCTCTGAGGTACGGCACAATGATACCATCTATACCGAGCCAACAGAAATATTGCCAGTATACTGACTGACAGATTCAGTGCCAGCTTTACCCCTCCCCCTCAAAGGACCAATCACATTACCAGTAGATTGCCAGCACCCAGTATTACTGCTACACAGGTTAAAACAGCACTGTCCAAGGCCAAGAATACAGCTTCTATGGGACTTGACAATATCCCTGGCTGTGTTCTACATGAACTACAGAGTGAACTGACACCTCACCTGTATGCCCTGTTCAATCACATCCTCACCTTAGGCTTTGTCCCTACTGAATGGTGCACTGCTACAGTCATCCCTCTCCACAAAGGAGGAGTGACTACAGACCCTGGGAGCTACTGCCCCATTAGCCTGATGAGTCTGATATGCAAAGCTATGGTACGCATCATCATGGACCTAATAAACAAGGATATAGGGAATCTCCAAACTCTGGATCCTACACAGTTTGATTTTGTGAAGGGTAGATCATTCCTCCTCAACTTGGTTGACTTCTTTGAGTCAGTCACCAGAGCTGTGGATGAAGCCAAGGTGATTCATATAGCCTACCGTGATCTGGCCAAGGCTTTTTACACCATTCCCTACTCAGGAATCATAGAAAAACTCACTAAGCTAGGCATCAACCCCTATATCACTAGGAGGGTTGCAAACTGGCTCACACATAAAACCCACAGTGTGAAAGTAGCTGTCAGACTGCCGAGCAGTCAAGTGGTGTCCCACAGGGTTTGGTCTTGGGTCCTCTCCCGTTTAGTATCTACTTCTCTAAAGTCCAGGCCAATGTGAAGGGACTCTGGCTGACAAAGTTCGCAGATGATTGCAAGTTAGGAGCTATTATTAACTCCCCAAGTTTGTCAGCTTTTCATGTTGGATTTGAGTTTTTTGTTAAATGGCAAGTGGTTCTTCCCCAACTTCACAATCCTTGTTCTCTCAGGAGAGAGACTCTTCTTCCAATGAGGCGAACGCCATTGGGAGTCTAACTATGCTTATTCAGCAACTTACCACCAGTGTGGATGACTTGACTAATAGAATTAGTGGACTTTAGAAAGGATCGAATGATACCGGTACTGTGTCTGAACCAAGGAGCTTTATTCTTTTTGAAGGCTTGGATTTGACTTTCAACACTGTTTTTACAGCTCCTTTAACTATGTATAACAACCAAAATAATCTTACACCCACTAATGCCTCTTGTCCGCTTCTGAATATTTCAGGAGGTGGAACTGGTGATTTGCCATTCAAATTGAATGCAAATGCTCCCTCTCTTATGGCCTGCCTTAATGAAACTGTCAATTTACTTGGTACATCCATCATGGATGCTTCTGCAGCTAACCCCAATGTTGGCCATTCCATTGTTGCTAACCTTAAGGCCTTCAACAGTAAACTGTTCAAATTTAAGAAACTACAGTTAGAGATCTCATATTTACAAGAATGCATAGACAGGCGTCATATTCCTAAAGGCTTGCGCCAGTGGAGATATCTGACTGGCTTAGTTTGCAATTCTCCATTTCACCTGGAGCTTTTATGATTCTTTGATGCACAGGGTTGTGACTTTTTGAAAATCATGATTAACCATTATGTTGAACAAATGAATGTGCTCAAGAATGAATTGGTGTCATTAAGGATGATGCTGATTTTCCACGCTACCAATATGACTATTCTCGCATATTGGGTAGCACTGAGAATGCTTTGATGAAATTAAAGGATATCAAACTCAAAAAATTAGCTAGAGATTGGAGGGACTATACCAACGATACTGCCTATCCTGTGCCTCCCACCTCACAAACTGGCAGTATCCACTCATCAGAATGACCTAGTTCATCCAATGACTTAGACTTTGGGACAGAATCAGACTCTGCTACCCCTCCCACTGCCACCAACACCATGAATATTCATGCTGATGACAACGCCACTCCTGTTAGATGTAGCAAGAGAATATTGTAGCACCAGCATTCAGCTAACCAACCTGTAAGCCCGGATTTTCATTCAAACAGGAGGGATGGCCAAGCACACTTGAGAAGCGGATCTACCAGCAACAAATGGCAGAGGAAATACAACAAATGGAGGAGATGATGGACAAAGTTTTTTTAGGAATCCTGCTTGTAATGATAGAGTCCAGAACTCTAATTTTCGGATTCTTTACAACTTAACAGGGGACTTTAAAGTTTACAATTTCACGGACATTTCCGTGCCTCCCATCTTGTTGGACATTTTTGCAAAAGGTCTGACGTTTGTACCATATAAACGTGCAAATCTTGCTAACACTTTATTGGACCTTATATCTTTTGCATGCGAGTTAAATCTACATTTATTATTTGGGAACAGTAGCAGTTTACAGAGTGATTTTAGAGTGTCTAGCCTCTTTAATCCACCTTTGAATAACATCATTTCTTTCTTTGAAAAAAATGTGTGAGTTGTACATTAGGTCTGCTTTAAATAAACCTGCTCACTGTACTGTGAAGTTTAACATGACCAGGGATGAATGTGAAGCTTTAGACTTATTGAAACTAAATAGAATTAGAGTTATTGTAACCACTTAAAACAGGAATAGAAAAGTACCACGAAGACCAATAACTGTTACCTCCTACAAATGTTAAGCAAAAGTCCATTTATTCAGTGACAAATGTGTTTCCTAGGTACTTCCTTTGCGAGGTGTTATAGTCCCTCCTTATCCCCAGGGCGCCATCTTTAACTTAGCTCACCTCGCTGCTGCTGTGCGACTGTAACTGTGTGCTCCTAGCTGCAAATAGGTACTGTAAAATTCTATATTTGTTGCTTTTCTGTGCATTTGTCTTTAAACTATTTTGGCTAACCTATTATCCCTTTTGAACGGAACTGTATCTGGCACTCGATGTTTACCCATTTGATGTAATTTGAGTGCATGTATCCGTAGCCATGCGGTGGATGTACTAGCTAACTGACCATCCACACCGTTAGCTTTGTTACTATGCTGTTGCCTTTAGTGCGACCACTGTTCACAATCGGACTCTAATGGCTATAACATATATTTAATTACGCTGCTACCCTAGAGCAATTTTGGCTACTGATTGCTATGTTTTGTTGTTGTCTTTCATAAGGCAGCTGTTTTTTAACCTTTCTTATGGTGTTCCAACAAATGTTGAGCGTCGTTGACTCTGTAGAGCTTTTTTAGCTGTAAACTGCTTCTGGATTTTGCAATATTGATGCTGGTACTTTAATTTGTTCTATCGCTGTGGTTTAAACACTCCCCTGTCTACAGCGGACCTAGCTACTTGTAACTTAAACATAGAAGGGCCATACAGCGTTAGCGTGTCAGCCTTATTTGTCTTTTTT
This sequence comes from Protopterus annectens, assembly GCF_019279795.1. Classification (NCBI taxonomy): domain Eukaryota; kingdom Metazoa; phylum Chordata; order Ceratodontiformes; family Protopteridae; genus Protopterus; species Protopterus annectens. The sequence continues at coordinate 352,993,971 of NC_056731.1, forward strand.
TTCTTTTTTCATGTTCAACAGCACTCGTAGCGTTATTTTTTAAATGCCCATGACTGAGTACATTCCTTACCTACACATAGAGCAACCTTGTACTTCTAGGGTTGGTATGTACTTACACATAGAGCAACCTTGTACTTTTAGGGCTTCTAGTGTTGTAGGTTTTACCAAAGTTACTTCTTTTCAGTGACATTAGCGGGAAACAAATAGCGCCTTGTTCAGCGTTTTAATTAGAGGCTACTCAGTGCCTCCAGGACCCCATACAGATGCTTCAGGGGACCTACCTTGCCTAAGGCCTAGTCCTTTTAATGTTAATTTTTTAGTAGTGGGAAACAAATAGCGCCTTGTTCAGCGTTTTAATTAGAGGCTACTCAGTGCCTCCAGGACCCCACACAGATGCTTCAGGGGACCTACCTTGCCTAAGGCCTAGTCCTTTTAATGTTAATTTTTTAGTAGTGGGAAACAAATAGCGCCTTGTTCAGCGTTTTAATTAGAGGCTACTCAGTGCCTCCAGGACCCCATACAGATGCTTCAGGGGACCTACCTTGCCTAAGGCCTAGTCCTTTTAATGTTAATTTTTTAGTAGTGTTTTTAATTGCACTCTGGGTACTGAGGGAAGGTTTAAATAGTGCCCTTTCAAGTGCAAACTGGGCTCGGGTCTTACCTGCTACTGGGCCTCCCTACACTTAGCGTAACTCCTTATCTTACAATTTGGATCCTTGGGCTTGCCCCATGCTATCCCTATGCCTTTAGATGGAGTATATATGCTTTACTTAACAGTGTCTTTTGAACCAAACTGCTGCAATATTTCCACTGTTGAAATGCATATGTTTAACTGGTGTAATTCTTAACTGGGTATCTATGCATTGTGTTTCTACCTTGGCTTATACTGTTTGTATAGTGCTACATATTGGTACAGTTGATTTGAATTACTGTTCCTGTGATCTTGCTACAGCTTTATTTTGATAGTTAGTGCATTATTTGTTTACCTGGCTACAGCTTTATTTTGATGTTACTGCATTTTTTTGTGTATTTTTAACACTTTTGTATTCTCTCCCTCATTTTCTCCTTTACCAGCTAATTCTACTGCTTCACCCAGTGTCTATTTTCCCGACTGTGAAACCTACTCTACTCTACGAGGGTACCTAATACCAACTACCTTAAAAGTCTCTGGACCCTTGCACTCCTCTTCAAACCCACCTCCTCAAGATTCAAAAAGAGTATGTCTACATAATTTTGTTGGTAGTTTTGACCTATTTTTACCCGGTGCAGTTTCGTTTGCTCCCAGCTAAGCCTGCCAGCAGCAGCCACCCCCCCCCCCTCTAGGTATCCCACTGACCACAACTAAACTTACAGTACTGGTATATTGCCTCCCTTACTCTTCCTATTCTCACTATCTCACTCCTATTCCTTTTCATTTTGTAGTGCTCAGTGACCCTCTCCTCCTTATACTGCCTAACTCTACCCTTCTATCTGCCAGCTCTCTCTGCTACTTTTCCTTCCTCTCAGGTCATTGTGATTAGCTCTTCTATTTCTCCCTTTCACTTTCTGTATTACCCTGTGTGACTTTATCTGGTTTCTCTCTTTCTTCCTGCATACTTAATTTCCCCAGTGACTACTTTCTTACAGCTTGTTGTTGCTTGTCTACAGCTCCTAGCGCTGTTCTTGTACCTTCCTCTGTTCCCCTCAGGACAGCCTCTACCTCTATCTCATCTCTAGTCTTACCTCTACCCCCTTAACTCTAATGTGAAGCCTGTTTCTCTCTGCTCTTTCCCCTGCTTTACAAGTTACTTCCCATTACATTTCTGTCTCACTCCCTACTCTTATATTTCCACTATATTCTCTCCTTACAAACTAACTGGTGTCTCAGCTCCTTAGCTGGACTGATTGCCTACGCTCCCTCTCCTCTGTCTGTTTCTGCCCGCTTGCTCCCTCCCTACCCCCTTATCCCACCCACCCCACGCACTCCTACTCTTATACCTCACAGTCCACACCCCCTTCTTAACTCACCTATCAGGTACTACTTCCCCAGTGGTGACTCTTCCTTCATAATTATTTCCTAATCCCTCCCCACCCTACATATCTCACTTCCCTCTACTACCCAGACCTATCCTATAACACTTACCTCCTAGCCTCCTCTTCCTACAAATATACCTACCCCACCCTTTAGCACTATTAACTCTTCCCATCCTCCTCTAACCATGTCTCTAACAACTACCACTTCTACTTCCAAAACCTTTATAACAAAAAACATCTTAACTAAACTAGCAGCCCTGATATTTATCTCTCTAGTACTCACACTACCTTACCTTTTGACTTCCTATGAAATAAAACTTAATTACCACCTTACACCCTCTTCCAAACAAACTGCCTCTGAACTCCTATCTCTAAACTGTATTCACTCTAATATTACATCTACCTCCTGCTATCTTCTAGCGAAATATCATAGACTATCCCACTCCAAATGCAATAATCCTATGTCAAGGAAACAAAAAGATAAACTTAACCTAACTATTAAACCACACTCAGTACACAAGTCTACTACCCTGACAGATGGTGATATACACCCAAACCCTGGTCCCTCAAAGATCTCTACCAAAGGCACCACAATAATTTCTAACTCACCCCTTCCACTACCAATCTCTAAATCTAACACTTTACTCTTAGGACACCTAAATATTCGAAGTGTCAGTAACAAAATTACTCAACTTCACTCTCTTCTGCAATGTCACTCTTTTGACATCCTCTGTTTAACAGAAACCTGGTTAAAACCCCACACTAAGGATACTGAAATCATTCCCCCTGGTTACAACATCTTACGATTAGACCGCAATACTCGTAAGGAGGAGGAGTAGCTCTCATTTTTAAAACCGAACTTAATATATCCACAATTCCCTATGACCCCGGAAAACACCAACACTGAACTCCTTTTAACTAAACTGCAACTTAACCCTAATAAAGCCATCTACATTATCTGTACCTACCTTCCACCTGGCAATAACTCCAATAACATAGAAAGTATTCTTAGTTGGGCTTCAACTAACTACCCACAAGAAACTATAATACTTGGAGACTTTAACCTTGATTGGTCCTCTGTAAATTCTAAGAACCCAGCCTCCCATATTAATCTCCATGGCTTTACACAAACTATAAACACCCCTACTAGAACTAATAAACCTAACAACAAAGAAAGTATACTTGATTGGATCCTGGTAAACAAACCCCAACTTAATTACCTAGCAGGGACCCTGCCTGATGATATCAGTGACCATAACTTAACCTATATCATAAGGCAAAAGTATATCACTACAAATACCCCTTCAATTAGGACCATACGTAGCAAGAAATATTTCAACCTCACTCTATTTAAATCTGAGCTAAATGCGTGCGACTGGAATCCACTAAAAACTCTTCCCCTTAATGAAGCAGTTCAATACTTTAATAACAAATTCTTAACAATCTTAGATTGCCATGCTCCACAACGAACTATCAGAATAAAATCTAAACCAGCCCCCTGGCTGTCTAAAGACACAAGACAGAAAGTATTACTCAGAAACAAACTCTGGCTTAAATGGAGAACAAGTAAACTACCCTCAGATCATCAAACCTTTAGACACCTAAGAAACATTACCAAAAAAGCTATTCTGTCTGATAAAAAACACTACTATTGTAACCTACAGCAATCTAATCATAACAATCCCCAAAAATTCTGGGCAACATTGAACAAACTTCTTCACCCTGGACAAACTTCCACTCCCTCCCCCTTGGGATCACAAAAAATTTCTTCCCTTGAAACTGCCAATGCTTTCAACTCCTTTTTCACTGATACTATCAACTCACTAGCCTCTCACCTCTCTTCAGACAACTCTAATGTTCCTCAACTTGCCTCTACTAGTTTACCAAGCTTTATTATACAGCCCATCTCTACCACCTTCATCCTAAAATGTATTCAAAAGCTTAAGCCATGTACTCCATCAGCTGACCAACTTCCATCTGAATTTCTTCAAAAAGCTGCCACCGAAATAGCCTATCCCATTTCTATTCTCATTAACAGAACCATTAAAGAAGGAAGCATCCCTGATATCTGGAAAATCTCACATATTATACCCTTACATAAGGGAGGAAACTCTACAGAATATTCTAATTATAGACCCATTGCCCTCCTCTCTCCACTAGCAAAAATCATGGAAAAATGCGTTCACCACCAACTAATGTCCCACTTAACTAAACACAATATACTATCACATTGTCAACATGGTTTTAGACCTTTTCATAGTACTACTACTGCTCTCCTTTCCTTCACTGATTTCATTAACAAAAACCGCAATAATAATACCCTATCTTCAGCACTGTTCATTGACCTATCAAAAGCTTTTGACATGGTCAATCACCCTCTCCTCCTAAAAATCTTGGAATCACTTGCTATGGAACCAAATACCATCCAGTGGTTCTCCTCCTATCTTTTCAACAGGAAACAAGCTGTCCTCTGGGAGAATGAACTTTCCTCTCTTCTCCCGATCTCGCTCGGTGTACCACAAGGCTCAATTCTTGGACCCCTTCTTTTCTCCCTATTCATAAATGACTTACAAGTAGCTATTCCCCAAGCCACATGCATACAATATGCAGATGACTCCACACTCATCTGCTCTGCAAAAACCATCCCAGAGCTCCAAACTATTACTCAAAAGGTATTCCATTCTGTTGAAGCATGGTTTTTAAAACGCTGCCTACTTCTTAATGCCAAAAAAACAAAACTCCTCCTTTTCAAACCCACTACCAGATCCCCCCCCTCTGGACTTCTCTATCTCTTCTATCAATAATACTCTCATATCACCTGACACTTCTACCAAACTGCTAGGCGTGATGATTGACAACAATCTTACCTTTGATTATCACATAAACAATACTATAAAAACTGTACATAGAAAGCTGGGCTCCCTCTATAGAATTAAAACATTCTTATCCCCAGCAGCCAAAGCTACTATGGCACACTCTCATCTCATTTCCACTCTTCTCTATGCCTCACCAATTTACACTAACCTAAAGAAAACCAATCTCTCTAAATTAACCACTACGTACAATAGTATAGCAAGATTTGTTACTGGGAATCAATTCAGAACTCACCACTGCCTGAACCTACAACAACTGCACTGGCTTGAATTACAAAACATGTTGCTTCTATCTCAACTTCCCATAATCCACAGATCTTTTATCAGCCAAACTACACTCCTTCTTTTCTAACCTCCTCACCCCTTATTCTAACCTGAACTCACTTCGCTCCTCTAAAAAACCCCTAGTTACGGCTACCAAATCCAATAACCTTGCAGGTGACTCCCTGTTCTCTAACTCTATTGGTAAACACTGGAACCTATTGCCCACTGAACTGACTTCTATTGTATCTCCTGTCCTTTTCAAACAAAAACTTAGACTCTACCTTACAAAACACTGGCTATGCCCCTGCCTCAACCCAGACTGAACCTATGTATTTGACTACCCCCTCTACCCCTTCATCTCAGGGATCTCTCCCACCCTCTGTTTTTACTTCCTCACTATTCTATTACTTACCCCTCCTCTTTCCTTCTCCTTCCTGATTATATTTCTTAGTTTACTGTAGGTTTCAAGAAACTATCTAATCTAATCTAATCTATTCTAATCTATTTACATAGTTGTCTTTAAATACCCTTATCTATTTTTTATGATGTTTGACTTTGCTATAAAAGTTATGTCTGTTTTCTGCTTCCAAGAACGATGAGTACACTATTGTATAACTGTTTATTCTGTCCATAGTAAGTTTGATTTTTTGTATAATATTTTCCTGACACAGTATAATTTTTTACTGCTCTTTATTGTATCTTATGTAATAGTTACTATGTCTATGTGGAGCTTTTCTCCTCGGGCCTCTGCTGAAAATGGAAATATATCCAGTCAGACTAGCCCGGTTAACAAATGTAAAATAAATAAATAAAATAAATAAATAAAATAGCAGCAAATAGTACCAAATAATCTTCCTTGTAAAAAACAACAGATAGCAGCAGAATAATCTCTTAGCGCCTCGGCTTAAACAGCCTTTACAGAGTAAATTATAGTTAGAGAGACATACCTTTTATATACCACAGTACACATTATAAATCAATTAATTAAACACTTATTCTTCAATTGAATCAATTAATTAGGTAAAAAAAATTTAAAAAGCCAGTGTTCAAATACAACTTTTACAATGACATTCTTTCTTCAACCCTAGCGGTTGTAATGTATTGTATTTTAATATAAAAATTGATTCTTTTTTTCAAAGTAAATATTTTATTCCCTCCTCATTCAAAAATCTTGAATTTATTTGTTCTATAACAGAAACTTATTTGGGAACAGTAGCAGTTTACAGAGTGATTTTAGAGTGTCTAGCCTCTTTAATCCACCTTTGAATAACAGCATTTCTTTGTTTGAAAAAATGTGTGAGTTGGATATTAGCTCTGCTTTAAATAAACCTGGTCACCGTACTACAAAGTTTAACATGACTAGGGATGAATGTGAAGCTTTAGACTTATTGAAACTAAATAGAATTAGAGTTTTAAAACCTGATAAAGGAGGTGGTTTGATTATCATGACAGAGGAAGATTATATTGAAAGGATGAGAATTTTAAATACTGACGCTTATGCTAAAGTTTCATTGAATGAAGTGAATGGAGCATCAGATCCTTTATTAATAATCTCTTCATAGATACTGGGATTGATGTTGATGTATTTAACTATCTTACTATTACTGCCCCCATCATACCGATCATTTTCGGCCTGCCTAAGATCCACAAGAATTTGAATGATCCCCCTTTCCGCCCGATAGTTGATGGCAGGAATTGCATAACTTATGGTTGTGCCAAATTAGTTGATTTTAAACTTAAAAAATATCTGGCAGGGGAAACACACATTATTCATGACTCATGGCAATTTCTGGAAATGTTAAACACACTGGATAATAATGAGTATTGCAATTTCTTAACTGTGGATGTTAAGAACTTGTAAACGGTCATTCCACAGAAACTAGGCATTGATTGGGTTAGAGATTTCTTGCATTCAAAAGGTGCTACAAGTAATGATATATATTTGAATGAATACTTATTGGATATTATATTATCCGATAATTTTTTTTTCTGTTCAATGGTGAATATTTGTTACAAAAAACAGGAGTGGCAATGGTTCCCCCTGTGGGGGAAGTATTGCGAATTTTGTAATGGCCCACTGGGGGAGAGAGTTTCTTTTTTCAGAATGTCAATTTTACCAACAATATTTACTGGTATACACACTATTTGGATGATATTTTATCATCATAAAAGGGGACAGGACCATTGCCAATGAATTTGTAGACTTTATATTTTCACTTACTTCATTTCTTAAGTTCACTTCAGACTTCAATACTGACCATATTTCATTTTTAGATTTCTGGATTTCTAAAGACAGAGGAAATGGGAAATATGTGGTGAATATCTATAGGAAGCCCACTTACTTTAATGCTCTCCTTCATTTTGAGAGCTCTCATCCATACCATCAAAAAAGAGCAGTTATAAAAGGACAGCTCGTGAGAGCGGCCAGAATGATTTCTCTGGAAGTTGATTTTCTATCAGAGTGTGATTTGTGTAAGGAAATGTTTATTGAAAGAGGGTATCCCTTACATCTGATAAATGAAGTTAAAGAATAAGTGTGTAGGAAAAGGAGCTCTGGTTGGTTTAAACCCAAACTTAATAATGTTGTTTTAGCACTTAATACAGTGGATTTAAACATCAAAGATTCACCAACTATGGTAACAAATGCAGGGCAAATTCATTCCACTATCCCAGTTACACATCACAATTTTTCTTTGAATTTTATTACCCCTTTTTCATTGGATGCCAAAGTTCTGAGAGACATCCTTACTAAGAATTGGTCTGTTCTTAGTGACGACCCAGTAATTAGACTAAAAATAGGGGACACTCCTGCAATGGGATTTAAAAGGGACCATAATTTGAAAAACATATTTGATAAAAGAACTATATCTGTACCTACCAGCTTTGGTATGTATAAATGTGGTAGATGTAATTTCTGCAAATATGTGGAAGTAACTCATAGAATTTGTGTTAACAACCATACTTATGACATTTACAAAAAATTTAATTGTAACAGCTGTAGTGTTGTGTACCTCGCTATTTGCCAAGCATGCCAATGTTTTTATGTTGGTAAAATGGAACGTCATTTTAAGCAAAGAACGTATGAACATCAGTACAATATCAACAAACACATTTGTATTAGTGCTTTGGCAAAACATGTTATTGAGAATCATGGCCACCACTTCCACTACTTAGTTATTGAACAAGTTACTAAAGATGTTCGAGGTGGACCTTTGTCCTTGAGAAGAAAAAGAACTGGCCTAGCAATTGAGGCTGAATGCATATACATATCCAGGTCTTAATGATTAGTGTTGCCTAAATCTATTTTGAAACTTAAATCTCTTGAGAGATGATTGACCTCTCATTTTAGAATTCTTTAGTATTAGATTATCAAATGTTATTATTTATATATATATATATATATATATATATATATATATATATATATATATATTGTTATACATTTTTATACACTGTTGAGATTTCTTATAGCACATATTGTGTGATATGTATTACACACAATCATCTGCCTTTTAGCCAGGGTGTATGACTTTAAGACTTTAATTACTCTTATGATGTCATGATTGACCAAAAGTATTTAACTTGTGCATTTTGATTTTGAAATTTGCCTGAAGAAGTTCATGTATGAAAAGTGAATGAAAATTTTGCAAATTACCCTCACTGAAACCAACAACTGGTGTCAGAACCATGGCCTTCAGCTCAATGCCAAAAAATGCATTGTCATCCCCCTTGAGAAAAACCCAGTTCCCTTGAATTACCACATTGATTGTAGTCCACTGAAGACACAAGGCATTATAAGAGATCTAGGAACAGAGGTTGGCAACACCCTCTCTTTTGACCACCACCTTGCCACTGTGGTCAGAAAGTCCTATGTGGCACATCTCATTACTAAGGATTTTGCATCCAGGAAGAAAGAGGTCAGTGTCTCCCTCTACTCTTCCCTCATTAGGCCAATCATCAAGTACAATGCCCCATTTGGCATGTACCTCACTAGACACCTGAAACAACTGGAGAGGCTGCAAACATACCTCACAAAGAGAATCCTAAGCCTTAAACACTTGTCCTATATGGACAGACTCAAAAAACTCCAACTATTCTCTGTCTCATATCACCTACTTAGAGGCAATCTCTGCTTGACTTACAAAGCCATGTCTGACCCAGCTCTGTTAGAAATGCTACATCTAAAGAAATCCCTCTGCACCACATGCTCCAGAGACCTCAACCTCATTACCACAATCAACAGAACATGTTAGAAAGACAGGTTGATAACCCAGAGACTGCCCATGCTATGGAACAGACTTCCCATTCATGTCAAGCAGAGCACCTCACTGGCCTTCAAGAGAAATCTTGATGAGTGGAAGGGAAATAGAAAATTTACCCCGGGAATTACTCCAGTGGCTCTACTCGACAGAAGCACTGGGAACTAAGGTCGGGTGGCATGATGTCAGAGTAATCCTATGGGCTAGGCTTGTAAAGGCTCCAGGGCCATTAGCCTAGTGCACACCTAAGAACCTATGAACCTATGAATGTATGAATCTTTGAACATGAACTTTTATGGCCCCAAATGAGGACTGTTCCTCAACATGAATAACACGTGAGAGGTAAGGGAAGATTATTGAGGTATTTTACTCTGTGTTTTAAGCATCTTAACTTCATTGCTGGGTACATGTTGCTGTTAAAGCTGCTTATAGAGTAAAGTAGCACATGAGAGAAGCTGCCAAGTTTACACTTGGCAATGCCTAATGTTGTCATTAAGAAGTTTTGGTTTGTGTGTGCACAGGACTTACAGTTGTCTTTTCTTTTGCAGGTGGCGATGCACAGAGGTGGCATTAGTTGGTGACCTGAAGAAAGTGCACTCGAAAGGTGATAGTTGCTGCTGCTGTGGTGGATGCTTTGGCCAATGGAGTGGTGCATAATAAGGTTGCAGGTCTCCTAATTTAGTAAGTACTTATTCAGGCATTTTGGAATGGGTGCATTTTGGGAGCAGCATGGGGACAGATGAGGAACAGTTAAGTCACAGGCAGGGTGAAGCAGGTTTGGAGTTCATTTAGGGGAAATTGGGGTTGTCCATAAGAGGGTGTCCTCAGCATAAGTTTGGTGCAGATTTTGGAGACATGGCAGTGGGGGTTTAAGTTACTTGGGAAAGGCTGTGCTGATGGGAAGCTCTGTGCTTCATTGACAGTTAGCATTTTGGTGAAAGCCAGGGGCAAGGATGGATTAATGAATGTGTTTTAGCTCTTTAGGCTCCAGAATTTTGCATGTCAGGCATTTCAACTGGGTTGTTTGTGGGCTCATGTCCCCCCTTTCTTAACTGAGCATCACTGGGTAAGGGTTAATAGGTTGGTGCATGCTGATTTGGCATTGTGGTAAATTTGAGTTTAGTAGTTAATGGTAGGGCATTTGCACATGCAGATGGGGGTTGTTTAGGGTGATTTGCAAATAATTACAGAGCTGACAGCAAATTTGGGGATGGGGTCTATTTTCGAGGGAATTGTTTTGACTTGCTCTCTGGCAAGAGGAAAGGACATTTGAAGAAGGAATGTTAACTTTTTAGAGATTCAATTTGGTTTGTGTCAACTTGTAGCAGGAGAAGTTGCAAAGAAAAGGATTAATATTTTGATGGAGAAAGGTTCCTTGGGGATGATGCTACTTTGGGAGTTTAGCACTGGTAACCATTGGATTTGGCACCAGTGGGCAGAATTATAGGACTAAATAAAGGGTCTGATGGAACATTGCAAGGTAGGAGGGGTGGGGTGTGTGAGGAGCAGGTTTCCATTGTTTAAGCAGAAGTTTGAAGGTCCAAACAAGATATGGTCTCAGGGGTAGCTAGTGAATGCAGGTTATGGTTTGTTTCAGTTTAAAAATTTGAGGGGTGAAGTTTCGGGACATGGGTGGATTAGGATGTCATAGAGTCCTTTGGGCTCTGTAAATTTGCAATTTTTGGGGGAAAGATTTTAGCTTGTTGGCTGACAGGATGGAAGAATGTTTGGAGGAGAGATGTACGGGATGGAAGGATGTTTTGGGGAGGCATGTTACTGTTTGTAGTTGCTTTCAGTTGTCTGGCATGAAGATTACTAGGAGAAGTTGTTGGGGAGATAGGTAATTTTAATTTGGATAATAAAGCAGTGGTATGAGCCTTGCTAGCAGTTGCATTAGGTTGGCTTGGAATGATTAGTGGTGGTACGGGATTCTAGAGCAGGTTTTGATGGGAAGGTAAATGTATATGGTAGGGCATTGCAAGATTTTGTTAAATTCTGTCTAGACTTGGGAACAAGATTAGGCTGTTCAGTTGGTCAAGGTGGATTTAGCTCCTATTAGATAGTTGCAAAGGTGTTTGGAGGTATATTTGGTAGGTACTGACTGGGAATAATTGAAAGCTACTGTTGGTACTTAGGATAAATAAGGATGTAGGCTTTACAAGGGTATGGGTATTACTTTGGCATTGGAGAGGGATCATTGGTTTAATTTCAGTTGCTTAAGCAACTGGTTGCTTTGGGTGTTTATATGATGTGTTCTGCAATATACATGACAGAGATCCAGTTTTGGTTCAGAGTGGATGGAGAACACTGTTTGGCGTCAAACTTTTTAATGTACAGTTAGGCTGTTTTTGAAGTTTTTTTTGGAAGATTTTGTATGTAGGAAGGGGAAAAGCCTGATCAGGCTGGTGGGTGGACAAGAGGGGCAGGCTTGTCCCTATTCTGTTCTCCCTCTGGTGTTGGATGTTCATTTCAATGAGTTGGGAAATGCAAGTGAGCAGTTGCACACTGCTTGATAAATAAAGGTAAGCGAGCGGAGGTAAGGACACTGCTTATTTAGTTGGATGGTTAATTCAATAAATGGAAAATGAAAGTGAGCACTGGGACGCTGCTTATTTGGTCAGGGTGAGTGGAGTCACACTTAGGGTTGCCAGCTGTCCAGTTTTTGACCGGACTTTCTGGTTTTCTGACAAATTGTCTGGTTACAATTTTAATTCAAAACTGGACTTTTTAAATTTCACAGCATGTCCCTCAGGGCTACCAGCCTGTCAGAATTGAGCTCAAGGAGCTCACTTCCGGTGTTGCGAGCGGGAAGCAGAACCAGCATTTCAAACGGGAAGGCAGCACTTTCAGAATGCAGTGCATGTGATTTTTGAAGTTCGACTTTGGATTATGGGGAAGGCATAGGAGAACCAGCATCGGGGATGTGAGCGGGAAGTAGAAGCCAGCATTTCAGGGGGGGAAGGCAGCATTTTCAGAATGTAAGCAAGCATTTTTGAAGTTCGACTGGCTGGGTGGAATTCCAAATCTGTAATGGAGTTGAGTTGAGAAGTGCTTCTGAGTTGAGTTACATGGTTGTGAAACACAGCATTACATGGTGTTTTACTTTTTTCATGCATGATTAGATAGGCAACCCTTTACTATATTGAACCACTGACAGTCAGTCTCCTCTCTGTGTTAGTTTTGTCTCTGACAATTTTTTATTTACTCTGAATACTGTGAGTCAAAGCACAGTTTGGTTAACCTTAGATATTTGAAATGGTAATTTCTTTTAAAGCAAATGAAATTTTGGTTACGTGCAGAGTATCCAAAATGTTTTAGGTTGCTATGCAATTAATTGCGTAATGGATCTGTGAACATGCGGTACTGTTTAGATCATTCCATAGTGAAGCCTTTGCCAGTATAAAACTACATAGGTATTAATAAAAGGAGGCTATGGACTACTTTTACTGTGGAAAATGGATATTAATTCACATTGGCTTATATGCAATTCTCAAGTTAATAGTGCTAATATTTTGAAAGTCTCCCTGATTGTCCTTTATTGCAATTTGTCCCTGATTGGTTGAGAGCTAGGCAGATGATTCTGGCAGGTTACTGAAGTGGAGCTGACTGCTTTGGAAAGCAGCGTTAGCAACGGAGGTAGTGTGTGTGTGTGTGTGTGTGTGTGTGTGTGTGTGTGTGTGTGTGTGTGTGTGTGTGTGTGTGTGTGTGTGTGTGTGTGTGTTTGTGTGTGTGTAAATGCCCCCCATATAATACACTTGGTGACTAGAGGTACTGAAGCTCAAACCTTTTACCTTGACTACAGGGTAAAAAGAGCCTAAAGTCCCTAGCCATCACCACTTCTTAGCTTTGCCCAGGTTTTTGGTGCTAAGAATTGAGAGCTATAGTGAGAAGTACTGAATTTGTATTCCCCCATTATTGGCTTTGTTTGTCCAGGTTTTTTGTGCTAAGAGGTTGACAGCTATGAGAAATGTATTCACTAAATGATAGCCATTAAGTTTCAGTCTTCCTATTTTTGAGGAAGCTGCTGATTTGGCATAGTGGTATGTTGCTCTAACTGTAAATTGTTCAAACAAATTTAAAATGCGCTCTAACAAGTGTACTGTATTATACAAGGAATATAATTTAATAAAGTCAGGAAGGTGTATCAAAGAAAATAATACATGTATGTTTCTTGTTTTGTGTGCTAGGGGCCTATGATTTGAAAACAGACCAAAGGTAATCTTTATCCATCCATGGCCATGCATTTTCTTTGGATGTGGTGTGGGTTTCTGTTAAGAGAAAAAGTTTTAAAACATACTGTTATTTGTCTCTTTCTCCCATCTAGCAAAATGAATATGCTATTTGCTGAAGTGTTGGTAAGAAAAGGTCATTGAACCATGTTTATTAAAGATGGGCTTTATCTATGATAGATGTAGTTTGCTTATGAACTTGAATAACATCTGTTTTCTATACTTCTGAATAAGAGTTAATTTATTGAGACAGGCTGTGGAAAATTCCAGCTACCACTGTTGAACTAAGTATTCTGTACTAACTGTGGTTTTGAGGTAAACGTTCTACACTAACTGTGGTTTTGAGGTAAACATTCTACACTAGCTGTGGTTTTGAGGTAAAACATTCTTTTCTGAGGTAAATTGTGATCCTAGATGTTTTTCATAGCCAACTGTCAACTGTTAGAAATGTAACAAAAGCTATTTTAGCTGGTAACAGGAAAGTATAAAAGTTGATGTCAGTAAACAAGCTGATCAGATTGAGATCATCTTGGCCAACATGTTGCTGTAATCTGGTTAGCTGCAAATAAAGAAGCTTTTCATCACCTGAGGTAGATGTGACTCGCTTGAATTTTTTCTTCTGACATTTTGGTCCTTCGGACTGGAAACCTCTATGAAGATATGGATCAGACCGACAGAGAGACTGAAAAACCTACGCAGGTGAGGGTTTCTTATCTTAAGATTCCCTCGACGGAAAGCCCTCTGACTGATTTGTCATTGGAAAGAAGCCGGCCGCTCTCTGATCCCTATCTGAGGGACGGTTTCCGAATCAAAAGGGGAAACGGAGTCTCATCTGGTTCAGGTAGGATGAAAAAATTTTTTTTTTCTTTTAATTTGATTTAACCTTGTCGACAGGGGTTTTATTTTTAGTTAAGGGTGGGTAGGAATAATTGTTAAGATTATTTTGTTAGGATTACCTGTTATTTTGTTAGGATCCCCGTTAAGATAGCCCCATTTTGTAATAAGCCCTGTAAAAATAATTTTGATGCAGTCCTAAAATATACAGTCCTAAAATAAGAAATCTAGGAAAACATGGGTTCAAGTTGCTGCAAGTGTGAGAGTGATGCCTGTTTAAATGTTGTTGCTAAGTATATGAAAAGTTTAAACAAAAATAATGTTAAATTTTTGAAAAAGTAGAAGTTGAAATATGATTTTGATGGTACACTGAATAAGAATGCCTGTGCAAAATTGGTTAGAGATTTGAAAAGAGATGCAGGAACAAGAACTAAAAAGCAGAGACAATTGGGATTTCCCCAAGCACAAAAATGGTTAGAAGAAGCAAATAAATGAGCTATAAGAGAAAAACAGTGTCAGGAAAAAGAGAAAATAAATCAAAAGGGATCACTGGTGCCAAGTGGAAAAGTAGCTTTATTTTTAGATAAGGAGGATGAGCATACAGTTTGTGCAGTACAAAGGCAGGCAACCACCCCACCGTATGGTGAAATTGCTGCTGCCATACCGGGGGAACCTCCTCAATATCAGTCTGAAGATGTGGGATCTGTACAGCAGGGTGGGTTATTAGCTGCTCAAGGAAATGGTGTGACCCCTCCAATTTACCCACAAATTCCCGTAGTACCTAAAGTTGCTTTGCAACAGGTAGACCAACCTATGCAGTTAAGGTCAGGACCAGCAGGGCAAGGACGTTGGGCTATTAAACTTTCTGACCATTCAGAAGCTCTTCCCTTAATACAAGTTGCAAACCCACAAGCAGGAGATGTTGGACAAGAACCAACTATTTCAGTTTATCGTCCCTGGGCTAGAGAGGATATAAAACGAGCTACGGATGGTATTCCTCATCCTAAGGTTAATTTTCAAAAGTTTTCTGAGGACATAGTTGGTATGCGTTTAAGTTATCATCTAAATGGTTTAGAAGTAGAACAAGTAGTGCGACAAATCTTAGGTCCAGATTGGCACTTAGTTTGTGGTACTTGGACATGTAAGGCAGATGACGGCACTACATTAAAGCATAATTCTGGGGTGTTAGACACACGAGTCACTGATCTGTTAAAGAGAATTTCTGATAAGTGGCGTCCAAGAGCAGATTGTACAGTAATAAATCAGTGCATTCAAAATGATGATGAATCTGTAGATCACTATATTGTAAGACTGACAGAAGTGTTCAATAGCCATTGTGGAATGATGATTCCGCAGGATCAGACTAATGATAGTCCGTATGAACAGCAATTGAAAAATGCTTTTCTCAAAGGTTGTAAGGCTCCGATAAGTAGTTTTATAACTAAGCACATGGTAGATCACAGAACATGTAGACTGCAGCCTTTGTTTGAATATGCACGGCATGCTGAGCGACATTTTAATCTAAAAAAGAAAAAGAAAGTACAAATGTTAGCAGTAGGGGATGATGGTGGTATATTCCTAGTACAGGACCAAAGGGGGCAAGGGCGCCGTGGTGGCGTAAAAAAATGTGGGGGCCCACAATGGGACACGTTAAATGAACCGGGTGGACATTCAGCCTATTGGGAAAAGTTAAAACGTGGAGAATGTTTTAAATGCGGTAGACGTGGGCACTTCGCTGCCGACTATGAAGAGTGGCAACATCCCCCACAGCTTACAAACAAGGGCTCCGCATGACTATATGATAGTAAAGAAAGGTGCCATCTTCATTATGGGGATAATGAAGAGGCAGACACTCTCTACGATGAATGTCAGAACACTCTAATTGAAGGGCGGGATTGTGACTGTGAAGTCATAAACCTGGCAAATTTGGGTATTGCTATGCATCTAGATCAGAAACCCATGATATAGTTTTTGGTTGAGGGACAAAAAGTGGAGTTTTTATGTGATTCAGGTGCATCGCGTGCACTTTTGGGTCCAGAAGTACTGCCTCCGAACTGCAAAACAGATGAGTTTGTCCTTGTAAAAGCGGCAAATGGGAAAATTTATAAGGAACCACTGTCTCATCCTCTACTGTTCACAGATCCGCAAACAAACCAAACTGTTAGGTGTAGGGTAATTATATCAAAAGTTTGTCCAGTTAATTTGCTAGGAAGAGATTTGATGCATGTGTTTGGAATAGCGGCAATTCCCACACCTAAAGGTATTGAGGCAAAAAGGTTAGCGGATGGCTTAGTAGTACAGGGAGTACAAGACTTGTTTTACTGGTATAGTCTAGACTTGATTCCAGACGGCCCGGGGAGGGTTGATACAGAGTTGATCAATCTAGCTCTAAGTAAATCTAGGAGCGGGTCACCGCAGGTTGCGGCGCACTTACATTGTACAATGTTCTATAAGGCCCTTGGTCCGGATAAAGAATTTGAAAAAGAATTCTTTAAGCACAAGTGTGCAAGGATAATTTTGAATGATATGTTTTGGGATACGCAAGGTAATACAGTAGTAACCTGTACTTTGACCAAGGAAATGAGTTCTTTATATCGCTCAAGTTATAGCCCACATATCTCGGTTACTAAAGCAGTGGGGACACATTGGGTAGATTTGGCGAAAAAGGTAATGATTTGGAACACAATGTCTGAAAGTCAATTGAAAGATCAACAGATCCAGGTACAAAGATTAAATTGGGTGACTTGGGCATGACCAAGTATGCACCTCAGGGATGACAAAACAGAAATGGCATGACAAATCCTCCTAACTCAAGAGGAAGATAGTGCATTAAGTGCCTTACCTGTAGATTTATGGTCAAAAGGTAAAGGAGATGTAGGATTAATGAAAACAGCAGGTGAAGTTTGTATAACTGCAAAGTCAGGCTTTAGACCTCATAAGCACCAATATCCACTAAGTAAGCAAGCAGAGGAAGGAATTAAACCAGTTATTGAACAGCTAAAACAGGTAGGAATTCTTGTTGAATGCCCAGATTCACCCTGCAATACTCCGTTGTTTCCTGTAAAGAAACCGGATGGGTCATGGAGGTTGGTTCAGGATTTACAAGCAGTAAATTCAACTGTGATCCCAAGAGCACCAGTGGTCCCTGACCCCTATACATTACTTAATGATTTACTACCTCAGCACAGATATTTTTCTGTCATAGATATAAGCAATGCCTTTTTCTCCATACCACTACACAAGGAGAGTAGATTTTGGTTTGCATTCACTTTCCAAGGTAAAAGATACACATACACCAGATTGCCACAGGATTATTGTGAGAGTCTGACAATATTCGCACATGAAATTGCTGGGAATTTAGCTCAGTTTGTTCCCCCAGAGGGAAGCCAGGTTCTGTTGTATGTAGATGATATTTTATTGGCCTCACCCAAGCAGGAAAGTTGTAAAAAGGATACCCTATCCCTTCTTAGTTTTTTAGCTGAGCAAGGACAAAGTAAATAAAGAGAAGTTACAATTGTGGAAAGCACAAGTAAAGTACTTGGGTTATTTAATCTCGCAGGAAGGTAGACAATTGAAAAATAAAAGGAAACACGCAATTCTTGAAGCACCTATGCCTACAACTAAGCGGGAGATGATGTCGTTTTTAGGTGTGACTAATTTTTGTAGAAGTTGGATTCCTAACTATGCTGAGGAAGTAGGGCCATTGACCGCACTGATCTATGACACTCCCATGGCAGCTAAAAGTAATATACAGTGGACAGATAAGGCAATACAAGCATTTAATAGAATTAAGCAATTGATAGCAGGATCCTCTGTTTTGGGTTTTCCGAACTATTCTAAGCAGTTTGTACAAATGGTTGATTGTAAGGGAGGATATGACTTTGGTTCTGGTACAAGTACATGGGGATAAACAGAGACCGATAGATTTTTATTCCTCCAGATTAGATCCTGTTGCAAGGGCATTGCCGCATTGTGTTCAAGCTGTAGTGGCAGCCGCCATGGCAGTGCAAGCCTCAGCATCATTAGTTTTGTTTCACCCATTAAAATTGCGAGTTCCACATTCAGTAGCTACTATACTTTTGCAAGATAAGATAACCTTTTTATCTCCTAGTCGACATTTGTCATGTATGACAGTGCTACTGACACAGCCACATATGACCATAGAAAGATGTACTACTCTTAATCCGGTGACACTTTTGCCGACTCCAGAAGAAGATACTCCACACATTTGTTTAGAGAGCATTCATAACAAAATACTTCCCCGACCAGATTTAACGGATATTCCGTTGGTAGATTCTGATCTCGTTTTGTTTGTAGACGGATCAGCAAAGAAGGACGCTGTAGGAAAAAACACTAGTAGGGTATGCTGTCACCACAGAAACTGAAGTTTTAGAAGCAAAAGGATTGTCAAACATTTATTCTGCACAAGCAGCTGAGTTAGTGGCTTTGACTCGAGCTTGTACCTTGGTGGAGGGTAAAAAAGTGACAATTTATACAGATAGTCAGTATGCTTTTTCCACTGTACATGTTTTCACTCAACAATGGAAGAATAGAGGAATAGTTACTGTGACAGGCAAACCAATAAATCACAGAGATTTAATTTTACAGTCGTTAGATGCAGTGCAATTATCACTTCAGATAGCAATATGTAAATGTTCCGCACATACTAACAAAAAAGATCCTGTCTCCAGGGGAAATGCTTTTGCTGATATGGCTGCAAAAAAGGCAGCTCAAGAAAATGATTTGCTTTTACATGACAATGACTTAGAGCCCGGACACCTCTTAGACTTAGAGACACTAAAAGTAATGCAAACATTGACAACACAGAAAGAAAAATGTCGTTGGGTGAAATATGGTATTACTCAACAGGATGGGTTGTATAGGGCATCAGATGGCAAAATGGTATTACCCTCAAACCTTTTTAGGTATGCTGCATTGGTTAGCCATGGACCTGCCCATGTAGGAGTACAGACAATGGTTCAAATAGTGTCTAAGGTGTTTTGGTGTAAAGGATTTTCAACTTATGCAAAGCAATTATGTTTATCTAGTTTATTATGTGCAAAGTATCATGCTCAGGGGGGAGTTAAAAAAATCTCAGCAGGCATTCCCTACCCCTCCATATCCATTCCACACACTCTGTATGGACTTTGTTGAGTTGACACCCTCAGAGGGAAAAAAGTTTTGTCTAGTCATATTTGATGCTTTTTCTAAGTGGGTAGAAGCTTTTCCAGTAAAGCATCCTGATGCACACACAGTAGCTAAGCTTTTGACAACAGAAATAATTTCCCGATTTGGCTTTCCAAGGCGCATTTACAGTGATAATGGGTCTCATTTTGTTAACTAGATTGTTCAGAAGTTGGGTCAAGTGTTTTAAATTGATCTCAAACACCATTGTGCTTACCATCCGCAGTCAGCTGGACTGGTGGAGAGACACAATGGTGTCCTGAAGAGTAAGTTCCGCAAACTGATGGCAGAAACGCATAGATCCTGGACTGCATGCCTTCCTTTGACACTCCTGTACATGCGAATCTCACCCTCCTACAAAGGACTTACACCATTTGAACTTTTGTTTGGGAGACTATATTATTTCCCGCAGTGGCAAGGATTGTTGCCAGCAGAACGTGAGGGGGGGTGAGGACCTAACGGATTATATGAAGAAGCTGCTAAATGTCAAGTCTCTTGTAACCAATGACTCCTTTGCAGATTCCAGAAGTGAAACCTTGTTAAGCATGGCACCCGGGGACTGGGTGTGGATCCGAATTGTGAAGAGAAAGAACTGGTCATCCCCCAGGTGAGAAGGCTCATATCAAGTACTTATCTCGACACCTACGGCTGTAAAGATTGCAGAGAGGACTTTGTGGATTCATATCACCCACTGTAAAAAACTTAAGATGTTTCCTTCTACCATTGATGTTGGTCAGACTCCATCGGACCCCTGAACGCAAAGTCTGACTACAAAGGAAGGATGGCCATGTTCAACTGGTACTTGATGATGATTTTGGTGGCGAAAGTAAATATGTCCATACGAGAAGGAACAGTTGTGAGAGAAAAAGGAATGGTGGTGCTGCAAGTGCAAACAGGTGTTACTACTGTGTTTAAGGTAAAACTTTGTGAAGGAATTTTGGACTGTTCTAAATGGAACAATAATGATTTCTTG
Source organism: Protopterus annectens (assembly GCF_019279795.1). Classification (NCBI taxonomy): domain Eukaryota; kingdom Metazoa; phylum Chordata; order Ceratodontiformes; family Protopteridae; genus Protopterus; species Protopterus annectens. The sequence continues at coordinate 353,014,600 of NC_056731.1, forward strand.
ACTCGTGCAAAATACTTGTGCAATAGAGACTGTGCGCCCTGGTCAAATGTTTGATGGTCAACAGATGTGAATGGATGGGAAACAAGTGGTGCAGTGATACCAGAGAAAAATAAAAGCAGGCAACAAAGAATAAAAATTGCGCATTTCCAAGGTACTGAAGTGATTACTATAACCATCGTGTCACCACAAGAAAGTGATTCAGGAGTTTATGGAATCGGAGTGTCTCTTCCAATTGGAACTGATCCTTTGGGGACTTTCAAACTTAAAGTACAAAGCCTTAAAAATACTACAAGTAAAGCAGATTTTGCCTTCACAGAAGAAGAACAATTGATACTCGAGACGGGATTCGTACACCATAATGAATGGTTATCTTGGGTTAGATATAGTACCCGAGAGGCACATCGTGAGAACTGTGTTTCTTGTGCTGAAGGTAAACAGCAATTAGCGACAGTCCCATTGATGCAAGATGAAGGTAACCTAACGTGTCTGTTGAAGTTATTCTTCAACAAAACTGAAGATAAATGCAAAAATGAAACTCAGCGTTTTCCAGTCATAAGCAAAGTTGAGAAACCGCCTGCAGCAATTTCCTATCCAGGTTCGTATATGTGCATTTCCAGAGATGGCACAGGAAAGAATTATGGCAATATGGGACAGAATTATTGCAATGTTACTGTGAATGGCAATGAAAATCCATTTCTGGAAAACCAAACTCATAGTTTGGCAGACGTATGGTGGTTATGTGGAGACAACAAACTCAGATCAAGGCTTACGATTCCCTGGAAGGGAACTTGTGCACTTGCAAAGTTAATTCTGCCATTCTACATTTTCCCAGTTCCAGCAAGCAATTTCGTAAGAGAACCTGAAATAAAGCCGAAGTGGTTGAATAAGAGAAAAAGAGAGGCACCGAAGTAATCCTTCGATAGCAGTGTCTACATCGATAGCATTGGCGTACCAAGAGGCGTGCCTGATGAATACAAAGCAATAAACCAAATAGCAGCTGGTTTTGCATCCATCTTTGTCTGGATTCAACCCAATAAGAATGTGGACTGGACCAATTATATTTATTATAACCAACAGCGTTTTGTGAACTTTACCAAATATGCATTAAAAGGTATTGCTGAACAACTGGAGGCCATGGCAGAATCGAATTGCGTTGGATATGCTCCTGGCCAAAGAAGGAGGAGTTTGCAGGATGTTTGGGACTTTCTGTTGTACATATATTCCGAATAACACTGCCCCTGATGGGAGCATCACTCGAGCTTTGAAAGGTTTGGAGATGTTATCCGAAGAATTGGCAGAGAACTCTGGGGTAAATAATCCCTTTACAGACTTTCTACAAGCGTGGTTTGGAAAATGGAGTCATCTCATCAGCAGTTTCCTGGTGTCCGTTGGAGTCGCTGTGGCTATTGTGGTGGTATGTGGTTGCTGTTGTATACCCTGTATCAGAGGTCTTCTACAAAGACTGGTTGATACTGCTGTTATGAAGACGATGTACCAGCAGTTGCAACAGACTGGTGAAAGTGAATACATTGAAATGTGACTTTTGCAAATGTTTTGAAGTTTAAAAGTTTGTCTTGCAAATGAAGTAATGTATGCAAAGAAAAACTTAGTTTTTACCATATATTGCCGAAATAAAAAGACAAATAAAAGTGTTTTGAGGGGGGAAATGTTAAGAGAAAAAGTTTTAAAACATACTGTTATTTGTCTCTTTCTCCCATCTAGCAAAATGAATATGCTATTTGCTGAAGTGTTGGTAAGAAAAAGTCATTGAACCATGTTTATTAAAGATGGGCTTTATCTATGATAGATGTAGTTTGCTTATGAACTTGAATAACATCTGTTTTCTATACTTCCGAATAAGAGTTAATTTATTGAGACAGGCTGTGGAAAATTCCAGCTACCACTGTTGAACTAAGTATTCTGTGCTAACTGTGGTTTTGAGGTAAACGTTCTACACTAACTGTGGTTTTGAGGTAAACATTCTACACTAGCTGTGGTTTTGAGGTAAAACATTCTTCTCTGAGGTAAATTGTGATCCTAGATGTTTTTTATAGCCAACTGTCAACTGTTAGAAATGTAACAAAAGCTATTTTGGCTGGTAACAGGAAAGTATAAAAGTTGATGTCAGTAAACAAGCTGATCAGATTGAGATCATCTTGGCCAACATGTTGCTGTAATCTGGTTAGCTGCAAATAAAGAAGTTTTTCATCACCTGAGGCAGATGTGACTCGCTTGAATTTTTTCTTCTGACAGTTTCAATGCTGTTTCAATGAATGTGAGTTTCAAGGGTAGAGAAGTTTTAATGCCATTGCCATGTAAGATATGATTGTTGTTAGTACTGTCATTTCTTAGAACATTTTAAAATGTTATCATCCTAAACTTAGGAAAACGGTGAGCAATGCTGTTTCGGTGAATGTGAGATTTAAAGGCAGAGTAGTTTTAATGCTAAGTCTATTTTCATTGTGAGACTGTATTGCTTTGTTTACCAAATGTGTATCAGTGGTTTGTGCTATAAAATTTGAAATAAATGTTTTAAATTAAATCCAAATATCTGTAATCACTGTAGAAGTAAAGCAGAAGACAGTATGCACAGTGAGAGTTTTGAACAACGTTTATGGCAACTGGCAAGAAATCGGCTGAAAGCAGGCATCCGGAACAGAAAAGGGGGGCATTCCCATCAGCTGATGTCACTTTGATGTCACGAAATGGGTGGGGCATGGGAAGGAGAGGGGGTGGGAATGGGTGGAGTTATGGGTGATGCGAGGGGCGTGACCTTAGTCTGGTTTTAGCCACAAAGAAAGCTGGCAACCCTAGTCACACTGCCCTAGTTAACACTTATATCAATGTTTATGTGGTGATTAATTGAAATATTAGTGGTCAATGAAGTTATGTTTATGGAATTATAATAATGGTCATCAAATGTCATTTGGTGTGATGTGAATTTATTGAATGGGACCTGGACAAATAAGGTTTGGTAACAAACCAATTTGCCCAGGGACATCTTCAGGTGGGGGGCTAGGTAGAAGTAGTAAGGGGAATTAAGAGGGCAGAGGAAAGAAGCTAGCTAGTGTGGGAGGAAAGGGTTAAATGGGAAAGTAGGAGGATTGGGAGGAAATGCGCTAAGCGTAGCAAGGGGCTTAAAGGGATTTATGAGAGTATAACTGGGTGAGGAATCATATTTTGCCATGAACTTGCTACCCTCCCTCCCTGTTTTTGGAGCATTGGATTTGGTGCGCTGGTTGCAAGTTTGGGAGGCAGAGGAGGGGCAGGCTTGTCCCTCTACTGTTTCGCCTCTGGTGTTGGATGTTCACTTCAGTGAGTTGGGAAATGCAAATGAGCGGTTGGACGCTGCTTGATAAGTAAAAGTAACTGACCAGAGGTAAGGAAGCTGCTTATCTGGTTGGATGGTTAATTCAATAAATGGAAAGTGAAAGTGAGAGGTGGACACTACTTATTTCATCAGGGTGAGTGCAGTCACACTGCCCTGGTTAACACTTATATGGATGTTTATGTGGCGATTAATAATTAAAATATTAGTGGTCAATGAAGTTATGTTTATGGAATTTTAATAAAGGCCATCAAATGTCATTTGTTGGGATGTGTGTTTATTGAAGTGGACCTAGACAAAATAATCCTCAGATAATTAAAGTAGTTACAAAGAAAAAGAAGTAAAAAACAAACTTTTAACTTTAAGTAAAACTCATCATGCATAGCCATGACTATGAAAAAACCCCAACACATTTGCGTTTTCATTAGTAAAAGTTATTGTGGGCCAGTTTAACTTGAGTATGTTGTCAATGGAGCATATCCAAATGAGTCCATGTTTA
>NC_056731.1:353023426-353066055 GCF_019279795.1 Protopterus annectens
CACCATCTTTAATGTTGGATTTAGTGACATGGAGCAGTAGCATAGGAGTTGAGCATAGGAGGGTTACCAACTGTCCCACTTTGCAAGGGACAGTCCCTCTTTGGGCAGTTGTGTCCTGTGAAAAAAATAAAAAAATTTGAAATGCCCTGATATTCTAGGAGAAAAATGTTTCCTATGTTTTCATTAATAGTTGTATAAATGTATTATTTTTTTTATCTGAAACCCCCTAAATGTTATGAAATAGCATAAGCAACTCAAACACTACAAGAATAAGCTTTTATTTTGGCAAAAAAAAGTAAAGTTATGTCCTTTGTACTGACCATGGGTATGTTTTGTCTGGGAAAATCTGACATTTCTACAAAAAATGTCCCATTTTGGGCATTTGAAAAGGTGGCAACCCTAGAGCATAGTGATGTATTTGTTTTTTGTGCCTGGATTACAGCTGACAGAGATGGACAGTTTGTAGATTTATACATCACGTTATAGAGTCACAAGTTGGTAGCAAAACAGGAAGTGGGGTAGTTTGAGCCAGTTTAGTTCTTTGAGTAGTGGTGGGATTTTTGTCGGTAATTTACTGTGAACTTTTTTACTTTGTGATAGCATTGTTCAAGCTTTGAGAGCTGAGATACTTGTAGGTTGGTGAAAATAGGGGCTGATTAGAGAGTTTTGTGAGTAGTATGGCAGACACTAAGTGTTTTCTGGTTTTGTCAGTGTGGTAATTTTTGACTCTATATAGGAAACCAAATTTCTGGGGGGGTTTCTTTACTCTATGTTGGATGTGGTGGTCCAATTTTAAGCTGTCAGTGTACATGCCAATCAGCTTAGTATGTGAGACAATTTAAATGTTAGTGTTATTTGCTGAGAGAATATCAAAAGAGGGTTCCTGGGCTGACAGGTGCTTTGTGGTAAACAGTATAATGTTGCTTTCTTTGGAGTTAAGAAAAAGCTGTGAGTCAGTTAGCCAGACTTCAGTGGATGAGAAGCATTCTTGAGTGATTTGTTACAGGTTTTTAAGGTTTTGCTCACAAAACTTGAGTGTGGATTCTTTGCTGTACTGAATTACTGTGGCTTACTGGAGGCATCTGGGAAGTTTAATGAAGATGTAAGAAAGAATGCAACTAATAATGGACCCGTATGGAATGCTTGTGGGAGCTGGAGGAAAAGGAAGAACTCTTTATTTTATTTTATGACCTGTGATCTGAGGTTTCATCAGATCCTACAGTTTAGAGTTTTATAGGAAGATGGAGTGTGAGACTGTCTAAGGCTTTTGAAAGGTCTAGAAAAAGGGCAGATATTAACATTCCTTCCTTCCTATGGGCATTTACAATATTAATGTAAATATGACAGGGGAAGAAATCATATTGGAAGGGGTAGAGGAGGTTATTTTGTCAAGGTCTTGGCAGAGCTGGGACTGAATCATTTTTCAAGAGTTTTAGATAAAGGGGATCTAACATTTCTTCCATAGTGTTGGGATAAACAGGTTTATAATTATGGGAATGTGACAGGCTATTCCCTTGACAGCCATTTGTAAATATTCAGCAGGGAGATTGTCATGTGCTAGGTTGCTGCCTACTAGTTTTAATAAAAGTTTTTTAATTGAGGTGGGAACTGGTTGCAATGAGAAGGTGACAGAGTCATAGGTGTTGCTGTGGAAGAAGAGACTGGTGGGTTGGGTGTGCTGTTTGATTAGGAATGTGCATGAGGGGGAGATCCTTTAGTTGTTGCCAGCTACACAGTTTTAGGTTCGGAAGAAGTGTTTCTTTTTGCAAGTAGGAATGTAACCATATTTTATTAAGGCGGTTAGGTTTGGAAGTGTGGTTTTGAGCTCTCATGACTAAAGCAGAGAGGTGGCCACTTACAACATTATAGAGAGAGCCATAAGACAATACGGTGTTAGGGTAGGAGGTAAGTATGCATCATGTATTGTACCTTTGTTGGTGTTTATGTAGTCAGTGGGACCATAGTGATTGATGGCATTTTGAGGATAATCACAAATGACAGACAGACAGTTGATAGTGAACGCTCCTAAATTTATCTTTTCTTGTGGGATATTAGAGGTGACCCATGACAGACATTCTTCTGCAGTGTTGAGGTTATTTACAGGATTTATGTAAATTTCTGTCATGGATGGGCTTTGGGGGGTTATCTTCAGTAGGGCACTAATTATTTCAGCATTGTTATAGATTAGTATGGGGAGAGGGGGAAGGTTATAGTGCAGAATTCTGTTTAATATGAGATGGCTACACCCTCTGATTTTTGTTTTCCATTGTTGAATTGGTTTGTTTAGGTCAGAATATTATAATTGCATAAGTTACCCATCCATCCACAATCCCCTTTTCCCAATTTTGCATATGGGATCAGGATGTCACTTCACAGTGACGATAATCAGGAGCCAAGTTTACACCTCCAGGTGGCTGGCTTGTCACAGCAGTTCTTCCACACCACACATTTGCTCACACACTCACACCTATGGCCAATAAGATAGTCAATTCTTCAAAAATATTAACTAATTACCCACGGTGGTGGTGCTGCGGTAGCATTGTCGCCTCACAGTCAGACGCTGTCTGGTTCGATTCTCAGCTAGACCGTCTTCTGCGTGGAGACATGCATGAATGGGCGTACCTTCGTTGAAGGTTGTGCATCAGGGCTGGTAACTCGGCACGTAAAAATCAACTACCAATCATTAGCGGACTGGAGTTCCACTGTGGTGACCCCTAACCGGGAAAAGCCGAAAGACACAACAACAACAACATCCAAAAAGGCTGAACTCAGTTACAACATCTTAGGCAGCGTGGAGATGGAAGTTGGGTGAGGTTAAATTAACCAGTGAATGGTCACCACAGTGGATACTGAAGAATGTTCAGTTTTTTGTTTTTTACATTTGTACTTAATATCCTTATACGTGTGCATTCATTAAGCAGGAAAATATCAAAGCATAGATTGCCATGAAATATTTCCAAGTTCATCCATCTGTAACAGTTTTTGTTTACTTCAAGTTGAACTGTAAGGATGTTATGACTTGCTTTTTGCGTGTACATCTTGTCACTTTGAGGGGAAGTAAAAGGGTGTTGCTTAGAAAAAAAAATCACATGGTATCAATTTAACTGCAAGTAAAGTATGTAAGGCATAGTGAAAAGCAGAACATTCAATGGAAATGCATGCAGAGGTTGCAGAATGTACCCATCCTCCAAAGAGACAAGCTGTACACAGACATAAAAATGTAACAACTTGAATGAAATCATGTTGACCTTCTAGGCTGACTTGCAGTGAAGAAGAAATGGTTATTAGCACAAATGAAATAGGTAGAATGAATTAATGAAAATGTGTGCTTTGCTGCTTTCCTACTTAATAAATCAATGCATATAACAAGACGCAGTAGAAATGTGCACAGAAACATGAACATGTATTAAGCAAGTGGGAGAATAACTTCAGTACCTTTCTAATTAGTAAAAGTAATAATTTAAGAAAGATTTAACACACATCAAAGATAGTTAAGCAGCCTTCTTCTAAATCTTCTCTGTGCAACAGAAGAGGAGATCTACAACATAGCTTAGGAGGAAAAGCAACTGAGGGGGTTCTGAGGGTGCTCGAGAGTATGCAAAAATAAAGAAAATTCCACTGAAATAAAAATTAAGTAATAAATAAAGGTTTTCTTATTTTTACTTAATCCTTGATAATAAATGAAGTAATTCAGACATAAAAATAAAAAAATAAAGTGCTTTCAGTACACAAATGTAGCACAATCTATATCAGCCAGACATTTCAAATATATTAACTTTTGTTATGTTATGCAAGCATATCTCACTAGTATTAATAGACTGTAATGTAAAACTTGCCACCACTTGAAAGCAATATATTGATTGCTTCCTTGTTCTTACTACCATTTCACAGATTATTTTCTGAATAATGGTTTAATAAAAATAAGGAATCACTGTTAAAGATTGCACTGATGTATTAAATTTTAAGGCCATTTATTGACTCTATCTCTTGTTTAGCTCCCCTACCCATCTCTTTTTCTTATTATAATTATGCATCATTTTGTATTTATTTTCTTTTTTTTCCTATTTCTGTTAATTTTACTACATGTTTACCACCTATAGTAGCAGCCATACTATCTTACTCCCAGTTCTGGGAGTGTTCCTCTTCTGCCCATTCAGGGATATCCACACAGGGTTGGGGAGTTGGCACCAGTCCTGTAGACACCCTGGTATGTGGCAGCCTAGCAAGCCTCACAGACCATGGGCTTCAAGACTTGGTTGAAGATGTGGATGAGTAGGTAGTGGAGAGATCTTCAGCCAGCTAGAGATGATCTTCATTGCATTTGATATTTGCTGTCCCAGTTGGTGCAAGCCAACTTGCCACCACAGGCCTCCAGCCCTGCAACATCGGGGTTCTTCACTGCAGCACCATCAAGCAGTAGAAATGTTTGGAAGTCCTGTGGACTGGGTATCTTCCTGAGCCGAACTCCTCTACACCTCCCTCCCTCCATCCATAATCCTTTCTACTATAGTTTCTAGCCTAATTCCTAACCAAACTACCTTCTTACATAAAATAAGAAAATTGAAAAATAGCATAATTCTATCCACCACCAATAAGAGTACCACTCCCCTCCTCTCCCATCTCCTCCAGCACAACCCTTGTGATGTGTTTCTCCTCTGTTTCCTACTTTATGTCCCTCCTTTTTCAGTCTTTCCTATCTTCCTGTTTCCATTATTTGAAGGAAACCAACACTTTAACCACATAAGGCTACCCCTAGATAAAACCCCTTTATATTTTTTTTAAAAATAATAATAAAAATAACGGTACTCCACACTACTTGCCTTAAGTACTTCAAACGTGTTTGTGCATAGCCATGTTCAATCATAATACCCCATAACCTCTGTAATTATATAAGCTCTTACTTTTTCATGAAGTACTTCACAAATACATAAGGATCAACTTCAACAGGTTTACACATTTGATGAAAGTGGGCATTTTTTCTAAACAAGTTCAAATATGACTCTGTCATTGTCCATGTTGGAGTGAATGACTTGAGACGTACCTCCCTGGACTACATGAAAAGAGACATGGAAGAGCTCTCAGATCATGTGGCCCAGGCAGGTATGATCCTAGCTCTGAGTAGCATCCTGCCTTCGCCCAGAATGATAATACAATATAAGGACAAAATTATGGACTTCAACAATTGGCTAAGCTTCTGGTGTCATTCAAAGGGGATTCAGTATCTGTCTGCCTGGGATGACATGATCAACAGACCACGATGCTTTGCCAGAGATGGTCTGCACCTGTCACCCCTGGGATTCAGGTTACTGGCTAAGGCTCTTGCCACCCCTATAGTGCCATTTTTAGGCAAAGTTCAAAAGACAAAACCACCACCGTAACAGGTACAAGCATGCAAATTCTGAAGGTAATGCTACTCAATGCTAGAAGTCTAAACCTCAAAATGCACTCTCTCAAGACACTCCTAAAAATGGAGAACATCAATATCTGTGCAGTAACTGAGACCTGGTTCAAGGCTCCAGAGAGCACCCCTGCAATACCAGGCTACAACTCTTACCACACTTTTCAGCCACCAAACCAGGACCAAAACTCTAAAGGTGGAGGAGTGTCCATATTCACCAAGGATATTCACACCATCAGGCTAGTTGCCCAACACAATGTGTCTGAAATTCTCCAGGTGCAACTAACACTAGGTAAGACTGCAATCCAAATTGTAGCTTGCTACAAATCCCCCGCCATGCCCCAAAATTCTCACTACACCTTTCTAAACATACTGGAAAATATTAAGATACAACCAAGCACCCTAATACTGTGTAATTTCAACTACCCTACCATTAACTGGGAAAACTACTAGTGTACCAATACCTTTGCCCAACGGTTTTTGGACTTCATAAATTCCAACACCCTGGATCAACTAATCCATAGTCCCACCAGGGGCTCCAACATCCTAGACCTGGTCATTACCGACATGGGAAATCAATGCTCCATACCTATGGTCACCCCCTCGTTGGTCAGGTCTGACCATAAGCTAATCACCCTTCACATCCACATGCCACCTCCACCCCCACCCCAGTAAGGAAACCTCCATAAAAAACTTCTCCAAAGCCAACTTCTTGCTACTCAAGTCAGAAGTGACAAACTTCATGACACCCATGCAGACGGGAACTGAAAGTTCAACTGCTGAATCCTACACTAAGGCACTGTACGAGCACATCTACTCATGCATTAATAGTACCATCCCAAATAGAACCAAGATACTGTCCTCCAAAAAAAAGGAAGCCTATCTGGTGGTCCCCTGCCATAAACAAACTTTACAACAAAAGGAAGAAACTGTTGCAGAAAAAAGGAAAATCCAAGGATGCAAAAAACACTCTCATCAGCTTCAGTAAGAAGCTGAGATCCTTCATAAAATCCTCCAAAGCTAGTTACGAAAATAAAATTGCCAAAGATTTCAAAGATAACCACAAGGCATTCTATAACTATGTCAAGAATCTAAATGGCAATTCTCAGATCTTATCTGAGCTACAACAGAATGGCATTAAATATACTGATCCCAAGTATATTGCCAATATCCTAGCAGATCAATTCAGTGCCAACTTCACCCCCCTCTCATCCCCTAAATGGCCCATCTCAATACTGCAGGATTGCCAAATTCCAGTAATAATGGCCACAGGGGTAGAAAATGCACTCTCCAAAGCTAAGAATACAGCATCAATGGGACCAGATGACATCCCGGGCTGTGTACTACATGAACTACAAAATGAACTGGCACCTCACCTAAGTGTCATGTTGCCACTGAGTGGCGCACAGCTACAGTTATCCCACTCCACAAGGGGGGATCCTCCTTGGATCCTAGGAACTGTCACCCCATCAGTCTGACGAGCATGATCTGCAAAGCCATGGAACGTATTATCATGGAACTTATAAACAAAGACATTGGCAATCTTCAAACACTGGACCCCACTCAGTTTGGGCTCGGGAAGGACCGATCTTGTCTCCTGAACCTGATTGACTTCTTCGAATCAGTCTCGAGAGCCATGGACGAGGGTAAGGCAGTCCACACAGCCTATCTAGACCTCTCCAAGGCCTTTGACACCATCCCCCACTCTAGACCCATAGATAAACTTACTAAGCTGGGCATTAATCCCTACATCACTCGATGGGTTGCCAACTGGCTTACTGACAGAACCCACACTGTTAAAGTAGTAGACCCCAAATCCAGCTCCAGACAAGTGACAAGTGGTGTACCTCAGGGTTCAGTCCTGGGACCGCTCTTATTTGGCATCTACTTCTCTGAAGTGCAGGCCAACACTAAGGGACTCTGGCTAACAAAGTTTGCAGATGACTGCAAACTGGGAGCCATTATTGAATCTCCAAATGATGTGGATAGTCTACAAAAGGGCCTTACAGAAACAGATGCTTGGTGCTAGAGCCATGGGCTCAAGCACAATGCCAAGTAATATATAGTTATCCCCTTTGGGAAAAAACATGTACCCATGAATTACCACCACAAAAGAACCTCAGAAGGAAAGACAAGACGAGATCCACGATGTATTAATTTAGCGCTTTCGTTTTTAATAAAAACTTCCTCAGAATAACATACCAAACAGATACAAAACTTTTACAAGACTGACTCATTTTATACCAGACCCATACAAATCAATGACATCATAATTGAAAAATTGAAAATGGGTTAATGAATTAACCCTTTGGTTACATCAAATAAACCCATAGTTTTGTAAAACATTTAAAAACATATTTTTTATATGTTCTGATTAGGATAAAAAATAATAATAATAAAAATAAAAATAAAATAAAAATAAAAAATGTGGAATAATAACTGTTTTCTTTTGCCATTAATAAATTTATAGATTCACAATTGAAAAACTCATTAAACAACTGTAATTGGATCATCAAGGACTCATGGGATTTATTAAAAAAGATCAATAAAAACATGTACAAAGACAGTCTTATTTTTGTAACCATAGATGTCAAGGATTTGTTTTCCGTCATCCCCCATGAAATTGGCATTGATTGGTTTTATTCATACTTATGTCGGTTCACCGAAATGAGGCACGATAGGATTCTTACCCTTAGAAGTCTTATGGAAGTTATTTTGGACACTAATATAATTGTATTTGAGGGACAATTATTTAAACAAAGAAAAGGTGTAGCCATGGGGGCCACTTGCGCACCCATTTTTGCTAACATAGTTTTAGCATTTTGGGAGACGGAATTCATTATGGTTAGCCCATATGAGAAACACTGGAAATATTATGGGCGTTACCTTGATGACATCATCATTTTATGGGATGGAAGTCTGGAAATATTAAATGAATTTTTGGGATTTATAAAAGAAAGTACAACTTTTTTGGAATTTTCACACACTATATCAAATGAAAAGATTGATTATTTGGACATTACTATTTACAAAAATAACCTTAATAATTGTTTTGAGACTACCATTTTCAAAAAACCTACATATTCCAACTCACTTCTGCATTTCACCAGTTTCCATCCACTACGTCAGATGAAGGCACTGGTGAAAGGACAGGGAGTGAGATTGGCTAGGATGATTTCTGACCATCAAGAATTCTTAGATCAAGTACACACGTTAAAAGGAATGTTAACAAACAGAGGGTATCCATTAAGGTTTATTAACAACATTTTGAAAGAGGTTACAATTAAAAGAAGACAAGGGATTTTTTTCCCTTTATTAGGTAAAGGGTGTGATGTCCCCTTCTTAGGTGATTACAGAAGGGAAAACAACACATTTAAAAATGCTGGTATCTTTAAATACAACAAACAGTTTATAAACATCAGTAACATAATAGAACATAATTGGAACCTGTTTGGTACTAATCAGGAACAATTGGACATTGTAGGGATTGGTCCTAACATAGTTTACAAAAAAGATACAACTATAAAAAATATGTTGGAAAGAGTACAAGAAGGGTGTCCTGAGGTCAGGGGCATGTTTAGATGTGGGTTTTGCTCACAATGTAAGTGTATCTTGGAAGGGACGGAAATAAGAATACCCAACTATGGGAAATACACCTACAAGAAGAAATTTACTTGTAGCAGTAAGGGTGTTGTATACATAGGGATGTGTACCCAGTGTCCCTGTTTCTATATTGGCAAGACAATCAATGCACTTAGGAGCAGGATGTACCAACACCTCTATGACATCAAAAAGGAGGATATGAAAAATGTATTGGCTAGCCATATTAAGAGCAATATAGGGCACATGTTTAGATTTTCAGTGCTCGATCAGGTTACTTTGGGAGACAGAGGGGGTCCCCTTAATGACTATTTGGAATGCAGAGAACTTAGATGGCAGCTAAGAACTAATGCAGCACAGTTTCCAGGATTAAACACAAGCATTTCTATTAGTCCTGTCCTTAGGCTTAAAATGGAAGGTTATTAATGGCAAAAGAAAATAGTTATTATCCCACATTTTTTATTTTTATTTTTATTATTTTTTTATCCTAATCAGAACATATAAAATATGTTTTTAAATGTTTTATAAAACTATGGGTTCATTTGATGTAACCAAAGGGTTAATTCATTAACTCATTTTCAATTTTTCAATTATGATGTCATTGATTTGTATGGGTCTGGTATAAAATGAGTCAGTCTTGTAAAAGTTTTGTATCTGTTTGGTATGGTATTCTGAGGAAGTTTTTATTAAAAACGAAAGCGCTAAATTAATACATCGTGGATCTCGTCTTGTCTTTCCTTCTGAGGTTCTTTTGTGGTGGTGTTTGGTTTGTGTACAGTTTGTGGTTACCCATGAATTACCACATAGGTGGCAGTGCACTAAACACCGAAAGTGTGATAAGAGACTTAGGGACACAGGTGGACAGTGGTTTCACCTTCGATAACCACATCGCCACAGCAGTCAGGAAATCCTTCTAAGTGGCACACCTCATCACTAAGGGCTTTTCATCCAGAAAAAAGGAGGTCATTGTCCCACTGTACTCATCCCTCATTAGACCCATTATAGAATACAACACCCTGTTTGGTATGTACCTCTCAAGACATTTGCAACAACTGAAAAGGCTGCAGAAATACCTCACTAAAACAATCACAGGCCTAAAGCAGATGCTCTACGCTGACTGCCTTAAAAACTCCAGCTATACTATGTCACATATCGTCTACTCAGAGGCAATCTCTGCTTAACATACAAGACCATGTCAAACCCAGAGATGCTGGACATGCTACACTTAAAGAAATCCCAATCCCTCAGAGCCACACACTCCAGAGATCTAAACCTTGTCATCACAATAAAGAAAACATGCTGGAGGGATAGGTTCTTGACCCAGAGACTCCCCAGACTCTGGAATAGATGGCCCATACATGTCAAGCAGAGTGCCTCTTTGGCCCTCTTCAAAAGGAACTTTGACGATTGAATGGGAGAAAGGAAATTCACCCTGGGGATCACGTCAGTCTCCCTACTTGACAGGGGTCCAGAGAAGTAAATAGTGTGGGAAGAAACAGCCTGGGAATTGATATGGCTAGGCTTGTATAGGCCCTAGGGTCGATAGCCTAGTACCAACCTATGAACCTAGGAACAAAAAACTTTCACATTTATTTATTCAGGTGAATAACTTGCAGTAACTGAATTTGCATATAAGCATACTGGCTCTCTGTGAAATACCACTGCAAATGTGCAAACCTCAGGACTATGAATATCTCCTTTGGTGTTGCAATAAGTAAATAAAACTTGTTGATAATTATAATCAGTGTCCACTACAATTAATAGTCTGCAATTATTCAAATTCATATAGTCTTTCTTTTTCTTGATAAATGTTATAATCCCAATGTAAGTGTCTGTTGTATGAAAATAACTGAACCATTCACAAAGTACTAAACCAAAAGTAGATCATCACTAGTACGGAAATAAAGGCAATAATCAATTCCATCAGGTCCTAGGGAAGTATAATTACTGTCTCACAAGACAAGATCCTTTGGTTCAAAAATCAGAAGGCTAGGAGAGGTATAAGGAACAGAAGATTGTAAAAGTCAATGGAGTGCAAGATCCACATTCTGTGAATAAATCATCTACAGTAATTGAATTCAGGGAGGAAATACCACAATGTTCTACACCAGCATAATCAAATAATGCAGCTATATATACATATGGTAAGAATAGTTGTGGAATGATGGGCAGTAAGTGACAGAGGTTCTCTATCTTACTCAGCAAACAATAAAGCTGCCTGTTATACATTTGCCAAAGTCACTATTGGCATAAAAGAACACGAAAGCATTGTGCTTTTCACGTACATACTCAGAATCTTCATGTTGTCCATGATATACAGAATCATCTGTTCATGTCTCCATAGTGCTATACACATGCATACACATAATCATTGTGTAGTGAGTGATATACAGAATCATCTGTTCATGTCCCCATAGTGCTATACACATGCATACACATAATCATCGTGTAATGAGTGATATACAGAATCATCTGTTCATGTCTCCGTAGTGCTATACACATGCATACTCATAATCATCGTGTAGTGAGTGATATACAGAATCATCTGTTCATGTCCCCATAGTGCTATACACATGCATACACATAATCATCATGTAGTGAGTGATATACAGAATCATCTGTTCATGTCTCCATAGTGCTATACACATGCATACTCATAATCATCGTGTAGTGAGTGATATACTGAATCATCTGTTCATGTCTCCATAGTGCTATACACATGCATACTCATAATCATCATGTAGTGAGTGATATACTGAATCATCTGTTCATGTCTCCATAGTGCTATACACATGCATACTCATAATCATCGTGTAGTGAGTGATATACAGAATCATCTGTTCATGTCTCCATAGTGCTATACACATGCATACTCATAATCATCGTGTAGTGAGTGATATACTGAATCATCTGTTCATGTCTCCATAGTGCTATACACATGCATACTCATAATCATCGTGTAGTGAGTGATATACAGAATCATCTGTTCATGTCTCCATAGTGCTATACACATGCATACTCATAATCATCGTGTAGTGAGTGATATACTGAATCATCTGTTCATGTCCCTGTAGTGCTATACACATGCATACTCATAATCATCGTGTAGTGAGTGATATACAGAATCATCTGTTCATGTCTCCATAGTGCTATACACATGCATACTCATAATCATCGTGTAGTGAGTGATATACTGAATCATCTGTTCATGTCTCCATAGTGCTATACACATGCATACTCATAATCATCATGTAGTGAGTGATATACAGAATCATCTGTTCATGTCTCCATAGTGCTATACACATGCATACTCATAATCATCGTGTAGTGAGTGATATACTGAATCATCTGTTCATGTTTCCATAGTGCTATACACATGCATACTCATAATCATCGTGTAGTGAGTGATATACTGAATCATCTGTTCATGTCTCCATAGTGCTATACACATGCATACTCATAATCATCGTGTAGTGAGTGATATACTGAATCATCTGTTCATGCCTCCATAGTGCTATACACATGCATACTCATAATCATCGTGTAGTGAGTGATATACAGAATCATCTGTTCATGTCTCCATAGTGCTATACACATGCATACTCATAATCATCGTGTAGTGAGTGATATACAGAATCATCTGTTCATGTCTCCGTAGTGCTATACACATGCATACTCATAATCATCGTGTAGTGAGTGATATACAGAATCATCTGTTCATGTCTCCATAGTGCTATACACATGCATACTCATAATCATCGTGTAGTGAGTGATATACAGAATCATCTGTTCATGTCTCCATAGTGCTATACACATGCATACTCATAATCATCGTGTACTGAGTGATATACAGAATCATCTGTTCATGCCTCCATAGTGCTATACACATGCATACTCATAATCATCGTGTAGTGAGTGATATACTGAATCATCTGTTCATGTCCCTGTAGTGCTATACACATGCATACTCATAATCATCATGTAGTGAGTGATATACAGAATCATCTGTTCATGTCTCCATAGTGCTATACACATGCATACTCATAATCATCATGTAGTGAGTGATATACAGAATCATCTGTTCATGGTGATATACAGAATCATCTGTTTAACTGAATCATCTGTTCATGTCTCCATAGTGCTATACACATGCATACTCATAATCATCATGTAGTGAGTGATATACAGAATCATCTGTTCATGCCTCCATAGTGCTATACACATGCATACTCATAATCATCGTGTAGTGAGTGATATACTGAATCATCTGTTCATGTCTCCATAGTGCTATACACATGCATACTCATAATCATCGTGTAGTGAGTGATATACAGAATCATCTGTTCATGTTTCCATAGTGCTATACACATGCATACTCATAATCATCATGTAGTGAGTGATATACAGAATCATCTGTTTATGTCTCCATAGTGCTATACACATGCATACACATAATCATCGTGTAGTGAGTGATATACAGAATCATCTATTCATGTCTCCATAGTGCTATACACATGCATACTCATAATCATCGTGTAGTGAGTGATATACTGAATCATCTGTTCATGTCCCCGTAGTGCTATACACATGCATACTCATAATCATCGTGTAGTGAGTGATATACACATGCATACTCATAATCATCATGTAGTGAGTGATATACAGAATCATCTGTTTATGTCTCCATAGTGCTATACACATGCATACACATAATCATCGTGTAGTGAGTGATATACAGAATCATCTGTTCATGCCTCCATAGTGCTATACACATGCATACTCATAATCATCGTGTAGTGAGTGATATACAGAATCATCTGTTCATGCCTCCGTAGTGCTATACACATGCATACTCATAATCATCGTGTAGTGAGTGATATACAGAATCATCTGTTCATGTTCCCATAGTGCTATACACATGCATACTCATAATCATCGTGTAGTGAGTGATATACAGAATCATCTGTTCATGTCTCCATAGTGCTATACACATGCATACACATAATCATCATGTAGTGAGTGATATACAGAATCATCTGTTCATGCCTCCATAGTGCTATACACATGCATACTCATAATCATCGTGTAGTGAGTGATATACTGAATCATCTGTTCATGCCTCCATAGTGCTATACACATGCATACTCATAATCATCGTGTAGTGAGTGATATACTGAATCATCTGTTCATGTCTCCATAGTGCTATACACATGCATACTCATAATCATCGTGTAATGAGTGATATACAGAATCATCTGTTCATGTCTCCATAGTGCTATACACATGCATACTCAAAATCATCGTGTAGTGAGTGATATACAGAATCATCTGTTCATGTCCCCATAGTGGTATACACATGCATACTCATAATCATCGTGCAGTGAGTGATATACAGAATCATCTGTTCATGTCCCCATAGTGCTATACACATGCATACACATAATCATCGTGTAGTGAGTGATATACAGAATCATCTGTTCATGCCTCCATAGTGCTATACACATGCATACACATAATCATCGTGTAGTGAGTGATATACTGAATCATCTGTTCATGTCCCTGTAGTGCTATACACATGCATACTCAAAATCATCGTGTAGTGAGTGATATACAGAATCATCTGTTCATGTCTCCATAGTGCTATACACATGCATACACATAATCATCATGTAGTGAGTGATATACAGAATCATCTGTTCATGTTCCCATAGTGCTATACACATGCATACTCATAATCATCGTGTAGTGAGTGATATACAGAATCATCTGTTTATGTCTCCATAGTGCTATACACATGCATACACATAATCATCGTGTAGTGAGTGATATACAGAATCATCTGTTCATGTCCCCGTAGTGCTATACACATGCATACTCATAATCATCGTGTAGTGAGTGATATACAGAATCATCTGTTCATGTCCCCATAGTGCTATACACATGCATACTCATAATCATCGTGTAATGAGTGATATACAGAATCATCTGTTCATGTCTCCATAGTGCTATACACATGCATACTCATAATCATCATGTAGTGAGTGATATACAGAATCATCTGTTCATGTCTCCATAGTGCTATACACATGCATACTCATAATCATCGTGTAGTGAGTGATATACTGAATCATCTGTTCATGTCCCTGTAGTGCTATACACATGCATACTCATAATCATCGTGTAGTGAGTGATATACAGAATCATCTGTTCATGCCTCCATAGTGCTATACACATGCATACTCATAATCATCGTGTAGTGAGTGATATACAGAATCATCTGTTCATGCCTCCATAGTGCTATACACATGCATACTCATAATCATCGTGTAGTGAGTGATATACAGAATCATCTGTTCATATTCCCATAGTGCTATACACATGCATACTCATAATCATCGTGTAGTGAGTGATATACTGAATCATCTGTTCATGTCCCTGTAGTGCTATACACATGCATACTCATAATCATCGTGTAGTGAGTGATATACAGAATCATCTGTTCATGTTTCCATAGTGCTATACACATGCATACTCCTAATCATCATGTAGTGAGTGATATACAGAATCATCTGTTCATATTCCCATAGTGCTATACACATGCATACTCATAATCATCGTGTAGTGAGTGATATACTGAATCATCTGTTCATGTCCCTGTAGTGCTATACACATGCATACTCATAATCATCGTGTAGTGAGTGATATACAGAATCATCTGTTCATATTCCCATAGTGCTATACACATGCATACTCATAATCATCGTGTAGTGAGTGATATACTGAATCATCTGTTCATGTCCCTGTAGTGCTATACACATGCATACTCATAATCATCGTGTAGTGAGTGATATACAGAATCATCTGTTCATGTCTCCATAGTGCTATCCACATGCATACTCCTAATCATCGTGTAGTGAGTGATATACAGAATCATCTGTTCATGTCTCCATAGTGCTATACACATGCATACTCAAAATCATCGTGTAGTGAGTGATATACAGAATCATCTGTTCATGTTTCCATAGTGCTATACACATGCATACTCATAATCATCGTGTAATGAGTGATATACTGAATCATCTGTTCATGTCTCCATAGTGCTATACACATGCATACTCATAATCATCATGTAGTGAGTGATATACAGAATCATCTGTTCATGTCTCCATAGTGCTATACACATGCATACTCATAATCATCGTGTAGTGAGTGATATACAGAATCATCTGTTCATGTTCCCATAGTGCTATACACATGCATACTCATAATCATCGTGTAGTGAGTGATATACAGAATCATCTGTTCATATTCCCATAGTGCTATACACATGCATACTCATAATCATCGTGTAGTGAGTGATATACTGAATCATCTGTTCATGTCCCTGTAGTGCTATACACATGCATACTCATAATCATCGTGTAGTGAGTGATATACAGAATCATCTGTTCATGTCTCCATAGTGCTATCCACATGCATACTCCTAATCATCGTGTAGTGAGTGATATACAGAATCATCTGTTCATGTCTCCATAGTGCTATACACATGCATACTCATAATCATCGTGTAATGAGTGATATACAGAATCATCTGTTCATGTCTCCATAGTGCTATACACATGCATACTCATAATCATCATGTAGTGAGTGATATACTGAATCCTCTGTTCATGTCTCCATAGTGCTATACACATGCATACTCATAATCATCATGTAGTGAGTGATATACTGAATCATCTGTTCATGTCTCCATAGTGCTATACACATGCATACTCAAAATCATCGTGTAGTGAGTGATATACTGAATCATCTGTTCATGTCTCCATAGTGCTATACACATGCATACTCATAATCATCGTGTAGTGAGTGATATACAGAATCATCTGTTCATGTCTCCATAGTGCTATACACATGCATACTCATAATCATCGTGTAGTGAGTGATATACTGAATCATCTGTTCATGTCTCCATAGTGCTATACACATGCATACTCATAATCATCATGTAGTGAGTGATATACAGAATCATCTGTTCATGTTCCCATAGTGCTATACACATGCATACTCATAATCATCATGTAGTGAGTGATATACAGAATCATCTGTTCATGTCCCCGTAGTGCTATACACATGCATACACATAATCATCATGTAGTGAGTGATATACAGAATCATCTGTTCATGTTTCCATAGTGCTATACACATGCATACTCATAATCATCGTGTAGTGAGTGATATACAGAATCATCTGTTCATGTCTCCATAGTGCTATACACATGCATACTCATAATCATCGTGTAGTGAGTGATATACTGAATCATCTGTTCATGTCTCCAAAGTGCTATACACATGCATACTCATAATCATCATGTAGTGAGTGATATACTGAATCATCTGTTCATGTCCCCGTAGTGCTATACACATGCATACTCATAATCATCGTGTAGTGAGTGATATACAGAATCATCTGTTCATGTCTCCATAGTGCTGTTCACGTACATACTCATAATCATAGTGTTGTGCATAATATATGGAGACATCTGTTTATGACTCCTCATTACATCTCTTCCACAGCTATCATTTCTTAATATATGAGCTATATGACAATGCTTTACTTTTGCAGAAATAACATCCTCCACTGCAGCAGTGCACAGATAGGCCAAAGGTATACACACTGAAAGATAGTTAAGGGATAAGATATGTAGAGGATGAGCAGGGCAGACCAAAGGTCATTACCGTGTTATAGTGAAGAGAACATCTACTGTTTTGCAAGTTCACATTAGTGAAAGCTTGACAGTATGACTATCATAGTATCAGGGGAGGGGGGAATCACTGCATTAGGGAGCAAAATGTCATCGGTACTTACATACATATATATATATATATATATATATAAATATTTCGAGCATGGGCAAAAATGCCTTTCTATCCAGCCAATACACCAAAACAGTTGTTTTCATAATAACTGCCCAGGCTGGTCTTAAAAATATCTAAACTTGCACTTGCTTTAATGTCATTTAGCAGTCTGTTCCATGCATTAGCTACTCTTTCAGAGAACCGATTAGTACACATCTCATTCCTATAGAACCCGATACATACGTTGTCTGATTCTCTGTTAGTTTCAGATAACCCCAAAATTCCCAGAGGTAGTTATCTCTAAATGCCCTATACACCTGAATAAGGTTTCATCTTAAATATCTATATAAGACACTGTACAAGTTCAGATATTTTAGTCTTTCAGAATAACTTAAATTTTCACATCCATAGATGCACTTGGTATATTTCCACTATACTCTTTATAGTTTACCCGTGCTTGGGTTTTGTGAGGTTCTCGTATTGCTATCCCATACTTAAGTTTTGGTCTAATGTCGGACCACCTAGACTTTGTAAATCTTTTTGTACAACCTATAGTTGTATAAGTAGAACTGTCATTAACCAATTGGCTGGTATGATTAGAAAAACTCAAAGCTGGATCTACCCATATACCCAGGTCCTTAAATGAATCTACATTTTCAAGCATTGTGTGCTGTATTAAATATTTACCTTTCAATTTATGTCTCCCAAAGCTTAGTTTTTGATATTTATCAGCATATTATTCTTCTGTGCCCAAATGGCCACACTTGTCAAGTTAATTTGTAGGCATGCCTTATTTGTAACGTGTAATCAGTTTAGCCATTTTCAAGTCAACTGTATACAGACTGTAGAACAGCTCAGATGAAAATGTTAGATAAAAAAGATAGAATTTAAACAAATATGGACCTAAAATAGTGACCTGTGAGGTATCCTGATTGTAACCTCAAATGTTGCCTGTCCAGTTGCTGTATGATACTTGCCATGTCCTATTTGTAAGCCACACAGTTATCCATCTTATCAAGAGTACATTAATACCTAGTTGTTCTAATTTATTTATCAGTATTTTGTGGATGACCCTTTCAATTGCTGAAGTTAAATCTATATAAATTACATCACAGCACAATTTTTCATTCATAGCTGTTATTATATTGTCATGGAACATCATGTGACAGTTGGTAATAGATCTGTTTTCACAATATACATGCTGATATATGGTTTCAAGTCCCAACCTTTCCAGTTCTGACAATAATTTATCAAATATAACCTTCGACATTATTTTTACATGACATGTCAATAATCTTATGGGTCTGTATGCCCCTTTCCATTAAATATAGGTTTAACAAGTGCATGCCTCCAATCTTGAGGAATCTTCCCATACTTATATGACCTATTAAATAATATATATAATGGTACTGTAAGTTCATGCCGAAGTGTTCTCAGGTCATTATTACTCTATGTCCTTTGTTTGAATGCAATTTACATGTTCTTTTTCAATATATTCTAATTTGATTTCAGTATGTGAAGTTACTTGGATATCACTAGGACAATTTATCACCCCCTTTCTGGAGCCAAATTGTTTTTCACAAGATTTTGTAAATATATCTATAATCAGAGTCTGAGAATAAATGTTTGAATCTACACATGGTTTATCAATTTGCATGTCTTTACTTCTACAAATCTTATGTATGTATAAAATGGTTTCCTATTATGCTCAATATCCTTATATAAGATTTCTTGGAATTTTTCTTGATCTTGTCTCACACTATGTTTAACTTGTTTGTCTAGCTTGTTTATTTCAGTTTTCAAAGTCATAACTCAATCTCTTTTCCATTTCTTATATTGTTTGTCTTTCATCTTATGGAAATATATCCTACTGACATTGTGTGCCTAGATCCTGATGTTAAACATTTATGGATTTTTTGCATTCAATCAATTTCTCTTTCAAAACTTTCCAAATTTCTTCTGCAATTTCTCCACTAAACACATTACTCTGATTAGTTTTACATAGTGACCATTTTGCTTCCAAATAATCTGTTCTTAATCTTCAATGCATTGATATACACTTCAGTTTTTAAGACTTATCTAGCAACAAATTCAGCACACCTCAATGTTAATTTTTTTCATAAGTAAATCAATCTTCTAAATGTAAATAACACATTGACATATATCTCATGTAATGCATAACAACTATATTATTACCTTTGCCAGCTGGTTTAAAAATCAAATATTTGTTGTTGCATAAATCCTTTAAAGCTAACCATTTAGCTTTTACCAAATTATATTGAACATTACACTTATCAGCCATAAAATCATGAAAAGCATTCTCAAATGCAAAATTAAATACTGCAGAGAATTGTTTAATACATTCATTAACAAAATGAGTTATAAAAAAAGCTTTTACACTTAAACTTCAATGTATTTAATAACCACTGCAAAATTAGCTTCATTCACATTAGAAGTGTAAGAATAGCTTTCATCTGCACTACTACTGGTATTAAGTTTGCCACTAAAATTCTCTCTATCAGAACTTTCATCATTAACTTTTAAAAAATAATATACTAAATGTAACTTACACACCAGCTGAAAAATCTCACTCTTAAATAAATACAGAAGTGGTAAAACAGTTGGAATAAACTTAAGTCCCAAATTTAAAACAGCCAAATATTCATTAGTTAATTCAAAACCAAATCAATTAACCACCATTGAGCAAGAAACACAACCGTTTATAGAGAAAGATCCAAAAGATTCACTACCAAGTCATGCTTTACCTTTATCGCCATCTATCTTTCATGTAGTTACATTACCGTTGTCCCTCTGTTGAAGTACTATTGCCGTAGCCATTACCGTTTCTCCCTTATTTCCTATTAGAGTTGGCAAAGTGTTTACTTTTACTGGTAAGTTTCCGAAACCATTGTTCAAAATTCAATGGCTTTTGTGTTGCTGGAAGTGGAGGAACAGAATTGTCACCTCTCTTCCATTCAGTAGTATATCTAGTACCTTCAGAAGAATTGAACAAAATGACATTCTGTTTCTTATAACTTTGGTTCTTACAAGGATTCATCATCGGTCATCTGGGCTTCTTATTGGTCTTCTGGAAAAAAACCTTCCCACCATTGTCATCTTGCAGACCCTGTTGTAATTTTACTTTTTCCTTATCTACCAAGTCTAATTCATGGCTTTTTAATTTGTCATTAACCTCAGAAATGGTAGCATTAAGACAAGAAATACTAATTTGTGCCACCAATTCTATATACAGTGTGTGTATCTCGTCATTAATCTTATATTGTTTGCACAAATCACATTCAATTAATTCATTAACCCATTCAATTGAACAGAGATGTGCAGGTGCTACCCACCAAGCCTGAAATTTCATAGGATTAAAGGGAGTATTTGGGCTTTTAAAGGCACACAAGCCCCTGGGAGTCACATCAGGTTCCAAATAATTTCTCAAACTGAGGATGTTAAAATGCACATTTGTTTTTTTAAATAATTAACTGTTGCAACTTATCACACAATTCTTGTAGTTCTGCTGATAAATTCACAGTAGTATAATGCCCTACAGACAAAAAGGGATTTTTGATTCTACAATTCCTCTCTTTACATACTTACCACAAAACTTAGACAGTGTATCTCCACTTCTTATGGCAATTTGTTCTTCTGTATTTAAAATATCATTTTCCATCATCCATTGAGAAGCGTCCACCACTTCTTCGCAAAGTATCCAGGGAATATTAAATGAGAGGTCTGTGGCCATTTGTAGAAAACAACTCAAACACTATGTTGGTGCGGTTTGTTGTCATTTATATAAATCTATGACTGCTTATCTCATAAGTGATGGTGTAATGTAGATGTTTCTTGTTTAAAAAAAGGGTCAGGAACTGAAGAATTTATGTAATGTTGCTTAGGTTATATGATATATAACAACATATGTAAAGCATGATGTTTGTTACTTTTAATTTGTTAACACAGTTTGATTACTTTTATATAAATGTAAATGTGTCTATGTCACAAGTGATAATTCAATAAGGGTGTTTAAAAAAATGACTAAAGCAAGTAGAATACATTAAAGCACAAATACAACAGGCTACAGAGATACAGAGAATAAACTTTAATAGAATCTAACACCTCAGAATAAGCCTTTGAGGAGTAATAAAACAAACATCAGAATATAAATTTATATACAAATCCTCACACAATTAATCAATTACAGTTAAGTGAGCAAATTAAAATTAAATTAAATACTTCCAATTACATTCCACATTTAAACCATAAGGTAATGAAGTGCCATATTTAAAAATATATATAGTCTCTATACTTTTGTTTTGATTTGTGATTAAAGCAGTTTATGATACTATATTATGAACTCTGGAGTTATGCTGCTTAAAAACTAATAGTTTATTTATAGACTTATTTAACTTCCTGCCTGCATCTCTTATTAGTCTGCAGCAATCCAGGTTCTTTCAAAACCAGGAAGAGCCAAAACACTGACATCACTGCAGATAATGAAGTAAGTAGATCACAGCTTCAGATAAAACATGCAAATCTCGTGGTATGAGTTATGATCTGAAAACTGTTTCAATTCAAAGAAAGGTATTAGATTGCAATGTTTAAGGCAAACTTATTAGCATCCTTTTTTATTAATAGTTTAATCTGTAACATTATAACCATTCCTGGAAGGAGCGTTATTATATAATTTGGCTTTTTTTTGGTTTTGCTAATTGGGTTAAATCTGCTAGTCAAAAATGTGTATTCATGGACAATACTGAAGCACTGTATTAAGTGATCTGCTTAGAATAACATAACAGGCAAAATGAGGCAGAGAAACAAAGCATTTCAGCAGGATATAGCCTCATCCTCTACATTAGTCTCCTAGACAAAGCAGTGGACATCAGGGAACATTTAAGAAAGTACTTTGATTCATACTGCTGGCTATAATGAAAGTTGTCACAGAGGTTTTTTCATTTCATAAGACTGGCTTATTTTGTTTAGCACTTTTATACATATTTCAGGCTCAAATAATACAAGTCTGCTATTCTGTACAACTGCTAGAATAGGTGATACTTTATGAATAATCCAAAATGTTTAATTCATGTTAACTGAGTAAAAGATTAATTTAAAATATAATATTAATTATATGTTAAGTATTATTCATTGTCTTGGTGTTATGGCTACAATAAGTTATATGGGGCCAGACAGAAATAAATAAATAAATACATAGAAGGTGATGTATTTTAGAGCTTTCAGAAGGTTAACATAACCAATTCAACTCACGTCATACTTTGCAATATTGATGGAACTGGGGCACTACATTTTGTTTATATTGTATATCCAATAGGATTCACAGACTATGGGCTACTGATGTGTTTCCAGGAATTGCTAATGTATCTGGTTAAAAATCAACAGTAGGTCTTGCATAATTAATGTTAAGTATAGCTCCTCTTCAGTGACCTCAGATGCTAAGTACTTAGAAACAAGGGAAACTATATGATCTTAATCATTAACTCTAATAAGAAGCTGACATTTTGTGAAGAAGATGAGGAAGGACAGATTATTACTGAAGAAATATAAAATTACTCAAGTATACAAAATCCTAAATATTTTAAATGCATCCATTGGTAATAGTATATTCTGTTACTCTTGTAAAAGCAAAATATTGTGAAATAGCTTAATCAGTAATATGTTTTATTTAAATACTATTTTGTGAGCTTTACTTTTGTCATTTACTAATCTTTATGTTATGAGCTTGAGCACACTCTATTACTTATGGGTGACAAAAGTGATTACTTGATTAGCGCTATATTGTAGTGTGAGAACATTTGTAGTTGCAAGATTCTTTATATTTCATTCAACAACAGTAGAAATTGAGTCAGATAGAATTTCAGTTACATGATACTTAACAATATGTTTATATTTAATATTACTTGAATGAACATATACTAACATGATATACTATATAGTAATTTATTTACTTAGATTACTTATTCTGATTTATACAGTATTTAAAGGGGAGTAAGATGAAACCTAAAATAGAATGTATTTATTTTATATAATAGAATATTGTATTAAATAAGTTAATATTTTCATTATTAAAATGTTAGATTTATGCTAGTTATTTATACTTAACAATAGTTTGTTTTCAATGACTTATGATCTAGTTAAATAATAATATAGTTTAGGTAGTTTGCCTATTCACATAGGCAAATTAGGAACAATAGTATCCATGAATAGTTGGTTTGTAAGTATAATATTTATGGTTAAAGTTTTATTTTTATTTTTTTGTTCTTATTACATGTTAGTTTTAATATGTTACTTGTAGAAAGGAAGAATTCCAAATGCTATGGAGAAATAGTCTAGTACTATGGACAGCTATTATGATGTTATGTCAAACAGTAGTAATTTGGTGGATAAACTCTATTACTAATATATCTCAGCAGATAATCTGTATTATATTTATAAAATATAGATAGAGTAATATCTATTAAAGTAAATTGATTAAATAGTGACAACAAAAAGAAGGCATTAATGTGATACTGAAAATTACACAAAGGTGATATAACATTCCTACAAGAAACACTTTGGTGAATATGGATATGCATTATTTGATGCTGGTTATGATAATATAGTTTCTCTTCATTAATAAAAAGGGATATACTATCTTATGGAAAAATCTCTTATCATGCCCATAATTATTAATATTGCTAATGATTCTAAAGCAATGTATATACTTGTAACTACTTAATTTAATAAACTTTATACATTAGTTAATTTGTATTTGATTATGGAATAGGTGTTGGGGTGAAAAAAATATTTAGATTTATTACAAAATTATAGGAAGTATAGTTTAATATTAACTGTACATTTCAATTTCTATAGCTAATGCTAATGATACCAACATAGCCAAAAAATAGAATAGCAGCTCCAACTAAAATATTAAACCAGGGATAACTAATAAAAATTTAACTGATTTAGCAATTAAGGCAGAAGACAGTGTCCTTTACTTATCACTGCTATGTACATGGAATGCAAACTAGAATTCACAGGATTTATGTTACTATAGATTTGTCTAACAAAGTTACTTTTTTACAAAACTATCCCCTGTCCTTTATCACATCACAATGCCATGTATATACATTTAATAATGGATCTTAGGACATTTCAGATTGTGTATAGAATGTCAGCATATTTGACAAATTTAAAAGAATTTAAAAGCTATCTCAATAAAAAATTGAATATATTTATTTTAATGATAATGGATTGGTAATTAATGTTATAATATGGGACTCTTCAAAAATGCATATCAAAGAAAACAAAGGAAGATGGTCCCTTAGTAAAATAAAAGAATGGGCAAGAGAACTATTAAAAATTCAGGACGATTTGCCAAAGGCAAAATTAGAACAACAAAAGAAGTAAACATATAATATTGAAATCATTAAAAAAACGAACAATGCAATATCAAAATATTTTGACTCATAAACTTGAAATATCATTAGACAAAATAAAAATACAAAGTTATTTAATGCCTCCTAATATTCTACATTGATTAGCTAATAGAAGAAAAATATTAAGTAGAAACTCCTAAATTAATAGTATTAAAAAGCCATAAACTAAGGTCCAAACGTCAGATATAGGAAATGGTATATATTTTAAGAGATACCATGAAGAGTTAAATGGAGATAAAAAATGTAATTGTGTATAAATGCAAAACAGACAATTATTTATAAAAAATAATTCTACTAAGCTTAATAAGCAAAGAAATATCGTATTAAATAAACCTATATCTTTAACAGAAATTAAAGAGGCTTTAAAAATGTAAGAATGGTAAGGCCCCAGGATTAGATGGTCTAAACATGGAACTGTAAAATCTTATTCTTTCAGACATAATAGAATAACTAGTCAAAGTTTTCTTGATGACCCTAAAAGATACTTTAATTGTAATCCCGTCACAATTTGCATTAATATCCCAATTTCTTAAGCAAAGAAAAATGAGGAGTCTGGTTTTGTCATAAAGGTCTATTTCACTTCTTAATATAGGTTATAACATATTTACCTCGGGTCTATATCATTTCATTGAAAACTCATTTCATTGAAGCTTAATTCATTGACACATATTCACTGAAAGTTCACTTCACTGAAAACCCAATTCACTGAAAGCTCACTTCACTGAAAACCAATTTCACTGAAACTCATTTCATTGAAAGGTAAATATGGCCTATTCCCCATTGTTGTGTGATCCTGGAGTTAGTATATAAAGTAAGGGGGTGTCGGGGGCACAGCCCCCCACATTCAGGGGTGTGGGGGGCAAAGCCCCCCACATAAATTGGTTATATGTTGTCTTCTGGAAGAATTTTTTTTCATTACACTTGTAAGTATCCATCTATATGCTTTAAAATATTTACAGTATGTGGGGGGCTATGCCCCCCACATCCCCCACACTCCCTCCTTACTTCATATACTAACTCCAGGATCGCACAACAGTGGGGACAAGGCCATATATATGTTTCAACTAAATGAGTTTCAGTTAAATGGGTTTTCAGTGAAGTGAGCTTTCAGTGAATTGGGTTTTCAGTGAAGTGATCTTTCAATGAATATGTGTCAATGAATTAAGCTTCAATTAAATGAATTTTCAATGAAATGATGTAGACCCTTTACCTCTACATGTTTCAATGAGATTGAGAGTTATTGTAAATAGTTTGTTTAATAACGATCTAATAGGATTTATTATTGATAGATTATGGTACTGTTAAAAGAGTAATAAGTTGTTTAATTTAGCTGGTGGTCTAAATAAAAAAATGGCATCAATTCACCTAGATATTGAAAGATCTTTAGGTTCTGTTAACTGGAATTATTTATTTAAAACTTTAGAAACATTTGGAATTCCTGAACAGTTAGTTGGAATATTAAAAAATGTATATGGATTCTAAAGCATATATTAAAATTGCTACTTACATTTCTCAAGGATTTGCTTTAAGTAAGGGAACTGAACAGGGATGTCATTTATTTGCATTAATCATTCAGCCTTTAGCAAATAGTATTAGAACAAATAATGGAATAGAAGACTGTTATATGAATAAGAACTTTCAATCTAAAGCACGACTTTTTGCTGATGATGTACTATTAAGAATAGGACACATAATTCAATTAAAGAAATAAGTAAAGAAATTGAAAAAATTCAATAAATGTCATTAATGAAATCTAATAATAATAAAACTGAAACAATATTAAAAATTAGCAACTGGTTAATTTGAAGAATGAAATTAAATACAGTTGGAATGGCACAATTTAAAATATTTAGGATCTAATTTTTTTAATAATTTAATAAAGGTTATAAACAATGTGCTATTTTCTAAGCAATGGAATGATTTTTTTTTAATTTGAGGAAAGACTAGTTCTTAGTAAAATGATCATATTTTCAAAGATTATTTACTGTTACATTACTTCCAGAAAAAAATAATAAATGGAGAAAACACTAGTATCATTCCCAAGACACCAATATTACATATGAAAATCATATTAGGCTTTGGGACTATGGTGGAATAAGTTTTTTTGAAGGAGAATATTATTCAGTTGCATATATATTTAATACAATTATGCTTTGGTTAGAAACAACTAAAATCAGTCAGTGGAAAAGTATTCATAAACTGATTGTCGTAAATTCTTACAAATATTTTGATAAGATTAAATAATTAATAATACTTTTTATTTTAGGTGTTAAAACATACTTTAGAAAGAAATCTATTTCAGAGTTTAAACACTTCATAAATAACATTGTTATTAAGATCATTTAGAAATTATATTTAAAAAATCCTTTTATTAAAAAAATGGACATTTCTTTTGATTCCTGTAGCATATACACTGGGATTCATAGAATCTCAGAATATTATAGAAATGAGTTTGTTAAACATAATAATTTGATTTTATGGTTTCACTGTTTTGACAAAGGAAAAGTAATGTCATGAGAAATATTAAAGAATTTATATAATTTAAAAGCATTGCACAATTGATCAATACTTTCTATTATTAGAGTGAAATAGTGTTATGAATGAGAATGTACAAAATAATATCTTTCAACTATATGAATATATGATTTTTATTATTAAAGGTAAGAGTAAAGGAAGTCATTCTAGATTCTATAGATTGAAACTGTAGAAAATTATACTGTGGAAAAATATATTTCAGTTCAGATCATACTTCTTCATGGTAAGTCATATCATTTTCATGGGCAGAAACACCTTAGTCCAGACTGCAGCTGTATTCTGATATTACATGCAAAATACCTTGGCCAAATTTAACTTCATTTTGAGTTTGATTATATTGTCAGCAGTAAATAAATGTTGCAGGTGGGATAGGGGATCAGATTATTCATTTGTAAGTATCTGTCCTTTCCCATGGTGTTTGACTGTAGAGTTAGAATATCAAAATAATAAAGGATGGAAAAAAGCCTCTTACTTGGAAGTGCTAGAGGATGCCCTCACTTCTAAAACACTATTTTTGTGTATTCTTTAAACTTTATGCTACTATTACATAATTTGTTTCTTTTTATTGTTAGTGGGTACAATGTGTGTGCCCTTGAAATATTGAATTGAATACATGAATTATTCTTATCTACACGTATAATATTCTGCAAAAATGTCAGTAACAGAATGCTGGAGTGTGTGAAATTGCAATTGAATGGTATCTCCAGCCATACAGTTTAGCCTTTGAAACAATAAAATGTATTTATTTATTCAATAATTTATTTATTTATTTATTTATTTATTGGCAGTCGTTTACTGGGATAGTCCACTGGGCCAATAAGAGCCCATTTTCAGTGGAGGCCCGGGAATATAATACTGCAAAATATAGGTATTACACATGTAGTCCTTTCAACCTTAATTTGTTCTCAGTTTTTGTTCACTAAAAAATGTCCATTGCCTGGAATAGTGATAGATAAGCATGCATTCATGAGGAAACTCATAATATAATTATCATTTTTTTTTACACCCTGTACAGTGAGGACTACTAAAGAGGTTGTTACCATTCCTTATCAAAAGTTAAGTAGAAATCAACACACATACAAATGCATGCTGTTCCATTATGTAAATGCCTTGGTAAACATTTCAGTTCACATCAGGTCTAAGATAGCAGATTTGGTGTGCAGAAGTGATAATAGTTTTGCCTTTTTATGTTACTAAGCCGACTAGGAGAAAGTTCCTTTATCTTTTAATGTGTATGTGACTTAATCAGCATCTTCTTTTACTACATATGTTTATGTTATTTACTTAAAATAATAAATGTATATTGATCCTATAGACTGAACACAAGACCAAGGAGGAGTAATAATCATGTTGTATCTGATTAACCCTGTAGGTTAATAGGTAGTGTTGAAAGAAACATAGCTACATTTCTCTTCCTGGTAATATGCACTCTTAGGTTCATAACTTTAGAGAACAATCTGACAGCTCAATGGCCATCAAATACCTTGATGCTGTGGATGCCATGTTGGAATGTGTAGGCGTCAATATAATATAATTATCTATTTTCTCCTAGAAATTATGAATTGATGTGTAAGATTAACTGAAAACATGCAGTTTATTCCACAGATGTAGATGTCTATACAATATGAAGTTGTCACATTTCATGGTATGGTTGATATTAATGTTTACTGAGACTGGGTGTTCTCTTGTAGTGAGGTCACCAGAGAATTATTCTTTGTCATTGGGTGCCATTAAACCTACACCAATAGAAGCAACCTGCAGTAGACTTCATACAGGTTAACTTCTCTCTCTTTCTCAACAGAGACTAAGCTACTGACTGATAAAAGATTTTTCCTGTGACAAACTAATCTGAAGCTCTGCAGCTCCTATACCTTGCCAAGTAGAATTAAATACTGACAGCCTTTTAGCTTAATAGGGTGTCACAGGCAGTCAGTGGTGAATTTAGTATTATATGTTTCGAGATTAAGTATCATTTGTGTTCTACAGTGTTAAATCCTAGCCAGGTTTGATTACACAGTTAATTGATTTATGTAAAGTGTAAAGTCAAGCTCAGCCAAGATCAGGTGTAATAAGTTATGTAGTTCATAGTCTAATGGTCATTGCATATGGGCCAATGGCCAATTAAATCACAAAGTGATGCTTAGTGAACATGCCACCTGCCCTATCCATTTGTCTTCCAATTATTTAACAGATGTCAATATATCATCTTGTCATATGTATAATGAGAGCTTTCCCATAAATGTACCATAGAGACTAAAATATATCTACATATTGAGATAACCCTACACTTAGTGATCTTAAAGGTGTAGTTTCTACCCTTAGAATTAAATTTAGACGACAGTAACTCAACATCCATTAGCATATGGAATTCTTCAGGGTGAAGTGCTCTAAAACCTAAGAATAATTTTCTGCTTAAATGTCTATAACTGATTGAGTAGAGGCCAAAGCTCTATGGACTTAAGTTATAATGAAGGTCTTATGTGGATAGGATTGTCCTTGAATACTTTTGCTTTGTAGTTTCAAGTATAAGCATATCACATCTACCATAATAAGTAGTTTCTAATAATTAATCCAACTACCCTAATAACCTTAGATTTGGCAATCCACATTTGTTTTCTAATGTTTTGAGAACACTAATTCTTAGATCTTCATAGCTATTCAATATATTGAAATTCTTGACTCCCAGACAGGGTGAAGTCTGTAGGAATAATTTACAAAAATACAAGATTTCACATTTGTCCTTATTAATACACAGCACATACTCAGTCAACCAGTAATTACATGCTAAGCTTATATATGCCATCCTGACAGGTATAACAAATATCACAGTTGTTATACTGACAGCATATTTGGACATTGTGGGAATTGTGAAAAGACAAAATGAAATAAAATTGGCCCCAGAACTGAATGACCCCAATGGGGACCCCTTACTCAAACAGCCTCCCACTCAGAAAAATAATTCTTGATAATATTCTTTGATGTCTATCAAGGAACCAATTTTGAATCCACCTAACACAATATGGGTGTATTGATGCCCTGAGCATTGAATCAATAACAGAGTGTGATAAATTGCGAGATGCCTTAGATAGGTCCAAATTAGCCAATATAACTCCAGTACCAGAATCCATTACCATACTGACTGGTTTATAAAACTATGTCAGGTTTGCAAAAGTGGTCTTGTTCTTGATAAACATGTTGTAAAATATCCAATAAAGGCTTAAATGAGATATCTGCCATAATTGCACTTAAGAGGCATCTTTCAAAGCACTTCCCAATTAGTGATGTTAAGATAATTGGCCTTAAGTTATGTATGTTATCGCACATACATTAGCTATATTTCAACTCATAGGAACCATCCCAGATGACAATATCATACTGTAGCCTACTAACTTTTATAAAATGTGTAATGCTGTACTATTTATATTTGGAGATAAAGCAATTAACCTCATTTAAAACATATAGTTTTAACAGTCATATCTACCTATTCTCATACAATCCACCAATCTGCGGTATAAGTTCATTGAAGTTCCCTTTGCTGGTCCTAAACATTCAGTCATCTTCTGGATGCACAATGCAAAATGTCTGCTTCTGTAGTTATAGATCTACTAGTAGTGTAATAGTTATGTTCACTGATGTCATCTTCATGCATGCTGTGGACCTCTTCCACTTGATGCATTTTGCAATTGCATGGGGCATAGTTACTACACTGCTTCTTAGGCTCCATTTCACCTCTGTGTATCTGTATGTTCTTGCCTACATTGCCTCTCACTTTTTTAATTTCTCCAAGTCTTTTGGGTTTCTAATACCATGATGGGAATGGACCCCATTCCAAAGACAAATTATGATTAAAGGTCATGAAATTAGTATTGTTTCAATCATTCATGTCAGCCAAAAGTGCTCTTAGCAGCACCCACAGTGTGCCAGTAATGACTCCTTCTGCAATTCGTACAGTGTTACATTTAATGGTAATATATCTAAATATGATTGTCGATTCTTTTTATAAGACCCATTGCTCCTACTACTATTGGAACTGTTTGGGTATCTTTCTATACTGCGCCCTGCTGTTTATCATATGCTCCTTTAAATTTTCTATAGTGTGTGCTACCACTGCTACAATGGGATCTGATGGGATGTTAGGAAAGGCTTACTTGAGAAGTTCTTGTTAGTGTGTATCATGAGTGAAGATGACAGCATGCACTTTATAATGTACCATTTTTTTTGCAGATAGAATCTGTATTCTTTCTTATTACATTTCCTCTTACAACAATAATGGTAGCAAAACATATTCTACTGTGAGTTACATTGACTGATCAAAAAGGAGTAAGATGGCTTTCCTGTTGTACCTGGAGGGCGTTGGTAACTGGCTCAAGCCTGTGACTTCTGTAATCAGTTCTAGAGACATTCACATGCTGCTGCTACTACCAGTTCCATTACAACACTTCCTGAGCATGTAGACCTGCATTTCCAGGAACCAGCATTTCATTTGTTGTTCTCCAGTTTCATCGGCATGTTGCTGCATGCCTCTCATGGTATTCTGTCATTAGCATGCTGAGCCTTCACCATACTCATCACTGCCTTGTATGTCTGGCAAGCAAGCTTCTTCAGTTCACTCACTTGTACTGCATCAAGCCTGTATGCAGTTGTCATTTATCAGGTCACTGAAATATCTTTGAGCTGAGTTCAGACGATGGAATCATCAGCTAGCTAAGCTATATCCACCTACATCTTTATGTAGCTATAAGTCTTCCTTTTTGAGTAAGTGTCCATTCAGTGATTTAATGCATCATTACTTTGAGATCTGTATTCACCTTTAAAAAAAATTGCAGGGTCTTCAATGGAAATTGTATTATTCGTAACTACAAAGATGTAGTCTTTAATAGGCCTTGCTGTTTCAAAAATAGTGTCCCTACATCATGACATGTTTTGTTGCATTTGTGGTTCATTTTTTTTTTTTTTTGGCTAGCATGACCTTTAACTCCAGCTGTTCACCAGTGCTTTAACAATTAGTAATTCCATATTCCTTGGACCCTCATGCCAGTAAATTATCTGGTATGATGACCACACAATCAAATGTAAACATTGACAACACTTGTAAACATCCTGCACATGTTCCTGAAAGATGAAATTGTATAATACCTTCATTGGATTATTAACATAAAACATATCACTGTTATGTTCTAAAAACTCAAAATTTACTAGAATTATCCAAACAGCTATGCAACTTCTCTTAATACACACAATTATAAATAATTTCATTTACAGCCCAGCTATAAGTCCAATTGTCCACCACTACCTTCCAAATTATCAACTTCAATTTTCTGACAAAAATCTACTTGACACCTATACGCCTTACAAAAGCAGTGGTCAAGCTCTGTACTCTCACTATGTAGCAGAAGTCTAGAATAAGCAGCAATCAGAGCAATACATAACATTCAATTTTTAAGCTACAACTAAAAGAAAATAATTCCTCTGTGACTCCTGGCTTGTACATGCTGATCTCGTAGCTAATAATTTCCACTCCTACTAACCGTTCTCCATATTTCCCTGTTTGACTTTTCATACTCTTACACTTACCTTTTTCCCTTACTCCTAATCTTGCCTGCACTCTATATTTCTCCCCTCTCTCATCTCTACTCCACTTATCACCTCTAACAAATACTTAATTCTCA
Organism: Protopterus annectens; assembly: GCF_019279795.1. Classification (NCBI taxonomy): domain Eukaryota; kingdom Metazoa; phylum Chordata; order Ceratodontiformes; family Protopteridae; genus Protopterus; species Protopterus annectens. Next base: position 353,056,921 of record NC_056731.1, read on the forward strand.
TCCCGCTCTCCCTTCTTCTCCTCCTCTTTATTCACTAATTGAATGTTCCACTCTGGCATTTGCTGCGTGTGCGAGCAATAAACTTCATCACTTATAACATGTCAGTACATTTCACTGCAACATTATATTATATTTTTCTTGTTTTGTTGATGGCATATGTGTGTTTATATATATATATATATATATATATATATATATATATATATATATATATATATATATATATTTGTATTAGTCTATGAATTTACGTTTATTGTAATATGATGTCAGTTTTCATCTATGTATACACATCTTCTGTTCTTATATTTATGGAGCTTTTCTCCCTGAGCCTCCACTGAAAATGGATAAAATTATCCAGTCAGACTTTCCCAGTTAACACAGGTCAATCAATCAATCAAATAAATAAGTGTGTTGTGGAAGTAACATTACTTTGCCACTGTTGAATGTCCTTTCACTGTTGCAGTATTTAGATCCATCAGGACAAAATTCTCTCATAGCATCATGACACCATATTACAATATTTTCTAACCAGTAAACAGAAGCCGGAAATAGTTGAACACATTACAATATTAATAATAGTGTCTTCAGTCTGCACCAAAACAAACATGTAATGTTATGCAACAGTTCAATGTGATTTACTTTATTGAAATGGAAAATGAATACCCTAACAGATAGGTTCATAGGTGTGTACTAGGCTTTACAAGCCTAACCCATAGAAGTGTGCTGGCATTGCGCTGCCTGACGTTATTTCCCAGTGCTTCTATCAAGTAGAGCCACTGGAGTGATCCCTGGGGTGAACTTTCTATTTCCCTTCCACTCATCAAGATTTCTCTTGAAGAGGGCTATTGAGGTGCTTTGCTTGAAATGTATGGGAAGTCTACTCCAGAGCATGGGCAGTCTCTGGGTTATGAACTTGTCCCTCCAGCATGTTCTGTTGATTGTGGTAATGAGGTTGAGGTCTCTGGAGTGTGTGATATGGAGGGATCGGGATTTCTTTAGATGTAGCATTTCTAACAGAGCTGGATCAGACATGGCTTTGTAAGTCAAGCAGAGATTTGCCTCTTAGTAGACAATATGAGACAGAGAATAGCTGGAGTTTTTTGAGTCTGTCCATCTAGGACGTGTTTAAGGTCTAGGATCCTCTTCATGAGGTACTTTTGCAACCTCTCCAGCTGTTGCAGGTGTCTAGTGAGGTACATGCCAAATGGGGCATTATACTCCATGATTGGTCTAATGAGTGAAGAGTAAAGAGAAATGATGACCACATTCTTCCTGGATGCAAAACCCTTGGTAATGAGATGTGCCATATAGAAGGACTTTTTGACCACAGTGGCAATTTGGTGGTCGAAGGGAGGTTGCTGTCAACCTGTGTCCCCAGATCTCCTATAATGCCTTCAGTGTTCGGTGGGCTCCCATCAATATGGTAATTAGTGGGGACTGAGTTTATCCGAAAGGGGATGACAACACATTTTTTGGCATTAAGCTTAAGGCCATGGTTTTGACACCAGTCATTGGTCTCAGTGAAGCATTTCTGTAGGATGTCTGCATCACTTAGGGAGTTAATAATGGCTCCCAGCTTGCAGTCATCAGTGAAGTTGGTTAGCCAGAGTCCCTCCATGTTGACCTGGACTTCTGAGAAGTATATGCCAAATAGGAGAGGACCCAGAACCAATCCCTGTGGGACTCCACTCGTGACCAGTTGACAGTCTGACTTGGAGTCTGCTACTTTCACATTGTGGTTCTATCTGTTAGCCAGTTTGCAACTCAACTAATGATATAGGTGTTGATGCCTAGTTTGTTGAGTTTATCAATACTTCCTGCGTGAGGAATGATATCAAAGGCCTTGGCCAGGTCGAGGTAGGTTGTATGAACTGCCTTACCCTCATCCACAGCTATGGTGACTGACTCAAAGAAGTCAACCAGGTCGAGCAGGCATGATCTACCTTTCGCAAAACCAAATTGCATGGGATCTAGAGTTTGGTGATTCCCTATATTCTTGTTAATTAGGTCCATGATGATGCACTCCATAGCCTTACATATCAGACTCATCAGTCTAATGGGGTGATAATTTCCAGGGTCTGTAGTCACTCTTTCTTTATGGAGAGGGATGACTGTAGTAGTGCACCATTTGGTAGGGACAAAGCTGGAGATGAGCCTGTGAGTGAACAGGGCACACAGATGTGGTGCTAGTTCACTTTGTAATTCATGTAAAACACAGTCAGGGATATTGTTGGGTCCCATGGAAGCTGTTATCTTGGCCTTGGACAATGCAGCTTTAACCTGTGCTGCAGTAATGCTGGGTGCCTGGCATTCTTCCGGTATTGAGATTGGCCCTTTGGGGGGAGGGGTAAAGTTGGCACTGAATCTGTCAGCCAGTATGCTGGCAATATCTGTTGGCTCAGTATAGGAGCTACCATTGTGCAGTAACTAAGAGCAAATATGGGTATTGCCGTAGAGATTCTTGATATAACTATAGAAGGCTTTGTGGTTGTTTTTAGTGTCCGTAACAATTCTGCCTTCATAGCTGGCTTTGGAGGTTTTGATGAGGGATCTCAACTTTTTGTTGAGGCTAATAAAGGAATTTTTCCAGTCTTGGGACTTTACCTTTTTCTGTAACAGTTTCTTCCTTCTGTTGTAGAGTTTATTAATGGCAGGGGACCACCAGATTGGCTTCCTTTTTTTGGAGGAGAGCATCTTGGTTTTGTTGGGTATGGCTAGTTCCATGCATTTATGTACGTGTTTGTACAGTGTATTGTTGTATGATTCGGCAGTCATGCATCTATTTTCCATTGGCATGGGTACCGAGAAGTTAGCCACCTCTGTTTTTAGGAGTCCAAAGTGAGCTTTGGAGAAGTTTTTCATGGTGGATACCTTTGCGGGGGGTGTGGGTGAGATGTGGATTTCCATGATGATTAGTTTATGGTCGGATCTAACCAGGAAAGACTTGACTATTGGTGTAGAACAATGGTTGCCCATGTTAGTAATAACCAGGTCAAGCATGTTGCTTCCTCTGGTGGGGGTAAGAATGAGCTGGTCCAGGGCATTGGAACTGATGAATTACAGGAAGTGTTGGGCCAGTGCATTCGTGCATAACTAGTTCTCCCAGCTGATGGAGGAGTAGTTGAAGTCATCTAGTATGAGAGTTTTTGGTTGGATCTTAGTAGCTTCCAGGGTGCTTAGGAATTTGGAGTGAAAGTTTTGGGACATGGCTGGGGACCTATAGCAGGCTACAACCTGAATTGCCATCTTACCCAATGTTAGTTGTACCTGGAGTATCTCGGATGCCTTATGCTCGGCTACTGGTCTGGAGGTGTGCATATCTTTATGAATATGGAGACACCACCACCTTTGGAGCTTCGGTCCATGTTCTGGGGCCAAAAGGTGTGGAATGAGGTAGTGCAGGGGTGCTTTCTGCTGTTTTAAACCAGGTCTCCATTACAGTGCAAGTGTTGATGTTCTCCATTTTGAAGAGTGCTTTCAGCGAGTGCATCTTGAGATTTAGACTTCTAGCTCTGAGCAGCATGACCCTCAGATTGCGTTTATTTCTAGCTGTTATGGTGGTAATTTGGTCTTTAGAAGACCGCCTAAAAAAGGCACTATAGGGGTGGAAAAACCCTTACCCAGTACCTGGAAACCCATGGGTGACAGAAGCAGGCCATCTCTGGCAAAGCATTGAGGTCTGTCAATCATGTCATTCCAAGCAGACAGATACTGGATCCCCTTAGAATGACACCAGAAACTTAGCCAATTGTTGAAGTCAATCCATTTTCTGTTTGTACTGCGGTATCATTCTGGGCGATGGTAGGATGCTGCTCAGGGCTAGGGTCATAACTGCCTCGGCCACATAATCCAAGAGCTCCACCATGTCTCTTTTCATATAGTCTATGGAGGTGTGTCTCAGGTCATTCACACCCACATGGACAATGACAGAGTCATATTTGTACTTGTTGTGGGGTGACCTGAGTGTGTGGGTTATGTGTCGGGTTCTGGCACCTGACAGACAGCTGACTGTTACCTACTCCTTATTCAGCCTAGTGAGTGGGATATCAGTGTGCCTCACTATTGAGTCACCTATGATTATTGTATGGGGCAAGCTGTTTGGCCTTACGGGCTTAGGTTGAGGAGCATACTGTGTAGGATAACTATGTGTCTTGTGATTTGTGCTGTGTTTTGGTGGTTGAGTGAGTTTCTGCCTTGGAGGTCTCTACTGTTTGGGTAGATTTCTGTTGAGAGCCTCTGCAAAGGTGGGTTTGTGGTTTGTGTTTTTATGTGAAAGCTGTGATGGTGGGTGTTCTGGGGGGCTATGTGTTCCATGTGGTGTGGTGCAGGTGTTGACCTTCTCTTCTTGACCAGGTATTCCGGTCTTGGCTGGAGAGTGCATGGCTTCCAATTTGGAAATATAGGCACATCTCTCACAAGTCTGAGTGTTTGGAGGTAAGAGGAGAAGATTGTCTATGGCTTCCAATTTGGAGATAAAGGCACATCTCTCACAAGTCTGAGTGTTTGGAGGTAAGAGGAGAAGGTTGTCTGTGTACATGAGGCAGTTGCTACACTGCCTCAGAATGCCCAAGTGCACCAAGCTGCATCAGAAAGTTCAGGAAGATAAATATTTCTGCATTGCACAGTTACTAAGATTTAACACATACCATGGAGTTTGAGTCCATAAAATGTACTATGGAGTTTGTCTGGTTACAATAGGACTGCATTTCAATTTATCCATTAAAGTACCTTCCTTCATTAAACTAGTTCCTCCTGATCTAGAAGTAAATGCAGTCAGGCTGCACCATTTAGAAAACTCATAAGTAAGTTTTCTCCAAATCACTGTATAGTTTGTCAACGCTGACAACCCAATTAATCTTATTCAGTATTAATAAGTCAATCCAAAATAACTAGCAACCTCCAGAGCTTGATCATGGTCAAATGGGGCCCTAGCCATTGTAGTCAACCATGGGGTCCCTAGCCATATCACACCTTGTATTGTTTAGCTGAACAAATATCTTATTTCATGGCTGTCAATATCCAGTTACAATAAAGCACTGTTCAAATTCATCAGTATCCACGATATTGTCTTCTTTAGTTTACAGAGATCACAAAGTTTTGGATTTAAAATAAAACTCTGATTTTGAATTCTGCAGCAAAATATTTACAGCCATTTGCTAAGGAAAAAACCTCACACACTGAAAACATATGAGCAACAGTAAACTTTTCTTCCATTGGAACTCAGATTTATTGGAAGTACATCTACAAAGCCCTTAAACTACAAGGTACAAGCTAGGATGCATTGTTATACAACATATGGAGAAGCAGTAATTTAATTGTTATGTGAGTATGGATTCAAAGACAATTTGTTATGCATTTTTTAACAGCTTGAGACAGATGACTGGGTGTAAGTGCCGATATTCAGTACAGCCCTGAGGCACTGTTTGAAAAAGTGATTTGGCCAGAGTCAGAAATTAGCAAGCAAAGGCTTAGGAAATCAATCCCTACACTACAAGCAGCAATTCCTTTAACAGCTAATAGCCTTAATCTGCACTAAGTGCCATACTAACACTGTTGTTGCCCAACACAGTGCATTTCACATCAATGTGCCTCCAGAAATAAGCAAATAAAAATTAATTATTAGTTAAAATATTAACATTAAACTAATAGGCATAATGTTTCCAGCTTATTCACAACTAAACAATATATAAATCTCAACAAGACAAGGAAACCAGGGATCATACCGAAAGAACATGGCTCATTTAATAATTCTAATGTTTCCTTACTAATGCTTCTGGAATGCAGGAACCAAATATGTATACACACACACACACACACACACACACAGACACACACACACACACACATACACACACACACACACACACACACACACACACACTTGATGTGACAAATATTGTATGACTCTGTACACATCCAATATTTGCCTTTAATCAAATGAATGAACAAATACATAATGAACTAGAAATCCATTTCTGCTTGCTGCTGTGAAAATCTTACAGTGCAAGCTTCTGCGTCCCATGCCCTCCCAATCTCTTAGCTCAAGAACCAGAGACAAAGACCTAAAATCTGGAATGTGTTTTAAATATTCTTCCTGCTATATACTTAGAAAGTTGTTACTATAATAATTTTGCAATAGCGGGCCGCAAATGTGAGGCAAAATCAGGTACAGTGTTGCAAATTGTCATCTGCTCATACACATATACACATGAATATCAATTACAGTCTCTTGTATGACTTTGCATACCTCATATATTTGCTTTAGTTGAAATGAATGAATGAATACATAAATAATCACTGAATTATTCATCTCATCTTTCTGCTATCAGAAGCATATACTACAATGAATTGGAACTCTCCACCCTTTCAACTTCTTAGCTAAAGAAGTAGACATAAAGACCCAATACTATCAACAGATTATAAACATTTTTCTTATATACTTAAAAATTGCTAGACTAATACACTTTGTACATCAAGAATTTTCTAAAGGATATAAAGTCTGAAACTCACCCCCTTATTATTTAGTTACTGTGCTCCACAACAATTTGCCAGGAAAAACACATTTTGCAAAGAACAGACTAAAATATTTCACAGTTTCTTTGCTCAAGAATTTTGGACAAAACCAAAAATAATTGGATGGGAAAAAAATCAAGGACAGTTTTTAATTGTTACTCTGATTTTACTGAAAAAGTTAAGAGTGTGTTTTTCTTCAACAGTTATTTCAATAATATAAAACCTGAAAACCTAATGTCTGACATTATTGAGAGATGGGAATCCTCAGTGATTTACAAAAAAAAAAGGAATAAGGTAAAAATTTGAGGCAAAAATCAGCTGGAACATTTTCAGAGCATTGTGTATAATTTCTAACATTACTGACAGACTACAAGAGTGACTGTACAGGATAAAAATATGAGACAAAAACAAGAAAATTGACCTTGTCCACAGCTGACATGAATGAACATGACTTTAGCACCTTCATTTAGCAGGTGGCTTGATGAGGCTAAGATCCTGGTACAAAGGTGTTAAAAACATTTCTTTCCAGGCCTTCCCTGAAAATAGGCTCTGTCCTTGTCAGACTTTCCCGGTCAACAAATGTTAAATAAAAAATAAATAAAATATTAATGTAATAAAACAACATAGCTGCTTGATCACCAGACAGACTTAGTCAGTAGATATTAGTTCAAAAATCGCCACAAGACTCATGATGAGTTGTTTCATTGCCCAGGAGTTCTGAGGCACCACTTTGGCTAATCCCTACAATTTAAATAAATAAATAAATCAGCTGAGCTATTGCACTGGACTTAAAAAAGTGCATTCACTCTGCAAGTGTAAGTTAAAATTCCTCAGCAGACTGCAGGAGTGGGGTGAAAGTCAATCAGAACAAAGGGGATGGTGAGAGAGTTAGAATTGCATGATGGGAATTTGATTGGCCACACAATAAAGAAGGAACCATTAGAAAAAGGAATCATTCAACTATAATTATTGGAAAGAAATGTAAGTGAAATTGTTAAATTTAAATAAAGTAATAAAAAAATGGAAACATGCCCCTAATACCACCAGAATGGAAGAAGCCATGGAAAAATAATCAAGCAAGATAATTGTTGAAAAAGAAGAGGAGAGGTGAAAGGTCAAAAATCCAAGTGCTGATCACCTAGGGCAATGGGAAGACAAGATTGTGGAAGATACTGGGCCAGATTCAGGAAGCCTCCGTGTAAGAGTTATAACTCTTACACGGAGGCTGCAGTTAAACTGTGTGATGTCAGCATGTCATGCATATGCATGAGGTGCATGAGGCATGCTGAATCACACTAGTAACTCTTACACGGTCCGTGTAAGAGAGTAGGGGGCGTGTCTGTAGGCTAAGCTCTGCAAGTGGACACGCCCCCGGAAGACTAGAATGGCTGAAAGTAAACAGCCACGAGAAAGGCCATGAAAATGTGAATAAACACACTATACAACCCATGCCCCGACTGGCCATCAGTGTATAAAGTGAAGAGATGACATAAAAGTGAATTAAAACCTTTTATTTTTTTGTTAAACCCCGTAAATGTTTGCTACTGTGTGTTGGCGGGTGTGCTACTAAGCGCAATCACAGTTAGCAGTCAGTGGAAAAGGATATAAGAACTAAATATGCAAAGTAAGCCAAGAAATAATAGCTTAGCGGTAGAGTAGCCGCCCTAAGAGTAGGCAGGCAGGGTTCGAGCCCCTACAACAACCTTTTTTTTTTTGTAAATAAGCACTAAAAAGCCCCCTGACAGTATTGTACAAATGTAAATGTATTCCCTTTTGTAAAATGGAATGAAATAGAGCATTTTGAAGTAACATAAGAATAAAAATAGTCAGAAATGTACTGATAGCTAAGCTGCCATGAGACAGAGTGCCCGTAGCTGAGTAGTGTTTAAAAAGCTGCAAACTGCGTGCCCGTTGCCAAGCAGCGGGTAAACAGGCTGAAACTGTGTGCAATTAGCTGAACATGTGTGTCGCTAGCCAATTAAGATATATCCCAGCGCACACCGTTTGCGCGCCGCTCCCACAGGCTAACTGCCAGTGCGCATGCGTTACCTCCGCATAAGCAGCGCAGAACAGGTTTAAAGTGCTTAAAAGTGCTTTTGGCATGTTTGATTGACAGGTCCTCAACTCATTTCTGTCAGGAAAAGCAAAAATCAGTTGCCAGATTCAAACCCAGGATACCATGCACTACAGTCAAGGAACTAAACCACCAGGCCATGACAGCAATACCTAGAAATGCAGAAATAGCATATATATGGGATAAAACCCAGAATGGAGCATGAGAAAGCATTTTCAGTGAAGTAGATACAATTCCAAAACTGCCAATCAGAGAAATGTGCGGAAAAGCGGCATATATAAGCCCCATAGGCGGGAATACACAGCATAACTGATTGTAGAACAGACTTGCAGTCAGCATGAGTGGAGTAGGTGAGGGCGTTGCTTTTCGAGCACAGCGTTGGGTGTTGAGGAGTCCAGATACATGGTCTGGCTCCTTGTCCATAATCACGAGGCCCAACTCATGCAGGGCCAGGTCTCATGGGGATTATATAGGGCAGAGGCGTGGGACCAGTTGGCTCGTGATCTGACCAGTGCTACTGGCATTCCACGCACTGGTGAGCAGGTCCG
>NC_056731.1:353102291-353147291 GCF_019279795.1 Protopterus annectens
TTCCTGTGGGGGGGGGGGGCTCGGGTGGTGAAAAAATTTTTCGGGTGGTGCTGCAGGCCTGCCTCTGTCGGATCCACATACTACACTCCCTCTACATTTGGAAGCAGGTTCTGTCATGTTAGGCATCCCTGTTACTGTATGAGTGAGTCAGAGTGGGTATCGGTCCCAGTGTTCCTACTGACCAAGCATATGTGCTATCGTTGCCTCTTTGCCAAGGCCAGGGCATACTGGTCACGCGTCCTTGTGCCTACTGCGACAAGGTCAGCTTGTTCGTCCTACAAGTTACTAGCTGCGTGTGGTGGGCTTGGGAATGGTGGGGATGTTTGGCCCAGCCCTGTGCTGGTCCTGCTGCAGCTGTTTCCGCAGGATCATATTATGTAGCATAGCACATATCATGATCATTTGGGTACATGTAGTTGGTGTGTACTGCAAGCTCCACCAGGCGTGTCCAGACACTGGAACCGTGACTTGAGCAGCCCAAACACACGCTCTATGATATTACGTGTTTGTGCGTGTGCCTCATTATGGCGTTCCTGTTCGGGTGTGTGCATTTCTGATGGGTGTCATCAGCCACGGCTTGAGTGCATAACCAGCATCCCCACTAGGTGTCCGTGTGGGAAGTCCCCATTGGCAAATGATTGGTACAGCTTCGTCAGATGCCAGATGTGGGAATCGTGGTAGCTCCCAGGGCAGCCAGCACACACATTCATTATTATGCCCTGGGCATCACACACGACCTGGCAGTTGATGGAGGGGTATCCCTTGCGGTTAATGTAGACTCTACCCGCTCACCGGCTGGTGCCTTGATGCGTATGTGCGTGCAGTCTATTGCACCCAGCACCTCAGGGTATCCGCTATTTGCTGGAAGAGCCGCATATTGCTGGACACAACCTCACGGTCACTAGGGACATATATATGATCACTGACATGTGGTGACATGGCATCCAGGAACTGGTGCAGTACCCTGGAGGCTGATGCCTGTGATATCCCCATCATATCGCCAGTTGGTCTCTGAAAGGTACCTGTTGCTAGTATTCTTAGGCCAACACATACCTTGGTTTCCACTGGGATGGGTTCCCCTCTGTTGGTTCTGTGTGTCGGGCGTGGCCTGCACAGCTCAACAATCTGCTGCAGGAGCTCTCTGTCCACTCTATAGCGCTCTACTATCTCCAGCTCATGTAACCCATGGTAGGTGACCCTAGGCCTGTATACTCTTCTCCTTCTCCTCACTCTGGGTTGTCTGTCAGCATCTGCATTATCACCACCCTCAGCAATTCGCCTATGTCTGATTATAACAGCTATGGCAGGCCCTAGCATTTCTGCTCTGAGTTCAGCTTTTTTCAGGTTTCAATTCTGATAGCTTAGTTTCTGGCAGTATCTCTTGTGAGAAACAGCCTGCACTGCTCTTTGTTGTGTTTTAAGTGCTGGGTTGGGCTTCTAGTCTGCCTGTGTAATTGCCTGCTTCTAATTGTTTCCACCAATTAACTTTAGTAGTAACTTCTGGCAGTTTCCCTGTATTTTGGTTGTTTCCTATTTCCTCTCTGTTTCCTGAGGGGGAGCAATGTGCACACCGGCTTAAACACGCTCACAGTAACTTAAACGCGTGTACACATCCCTACACGGTGTTACACGCACGCACACATCCTTACACGGTGTTAGCTAGGCTGATTCATGCTAAAGCAGCACACCGCCTTACACGTGCACACGCCATGAAACCGTTGTAAACAGTTTGCAACACGCTCCCACATGTTGAACCTGCCTTACACGCGCGCACACGCGCGCATGCACATATATCAAGAAACTTAGAGTGTAGGGATAGCGTATGCCCTCAATTTCTTGACATTCCTAGTGTTCTGTTGGGACACACCTCCCTCCCTGATGTCTGTCTGTCATCTGTTACCTTACATTGCCCTCCAATCTGGGACATTTCTTTCTATCCTTCCCCTCCGTGATGTCACCTACCTCTTACTCTGTTCCTCCCCCATCTATAACTCTTACACTACTCAGAAAGTGCTCATTACCTATGTGGCAGTGTGATTCAGTATTGTAACCCTCATTTACATAGGATTGCCTAGTAATGCTTAGTTACATATCTTACACGGAGCTTCCCCCCTTGACAACCACTAAGCGGAGGCCATATTGTTTTGCTCTGCAAGTCCCTCCATTGACATTTCATGTAATACATAAATCCCACAATTGTGGGTTTATAAGCTCGGTTTTCAGTTTTAGGTAGCGCACCCGTTTGCGGGTGTGCTACAGTTAAACACATAAATCCCGTGAAAAAAAAAGTTATATAATTTTTTGCAACACTTTTCATGCCAATGGCCACATATTTGGCCATTGGCATGCTTAATGTAACAAATGCACCCTTTATTTGGAGCTGACATAGCTCCGTTTTAATTTTGCAGAAATGTACTCAGTTGTCAGCTGAGTACATTTCTGCAACACGTCCGTTACACGGACTGGTTTGGGCTTCGTGGATCGCTCACATACCTCATTTGCATATCTTGGAGCTGCAAATGAGGTATTGGGCATTTCCACGCCCACTCCGTGTAAGAGACGTGTTAGCTGTCTCTTACACGGAGATTTGGGCTGTTGCTGAATCAGGAGGCTTACACGGAGGCTTACACTACTCTTAAACTCCGTGTAAGCCTTCCTGAATCTGGCCCACTGTCTTGCTTTTCTTTCTTTCATTATTTCTTGCTTTCTTTTACTTTCAACTACTGTTGAATGCTAATGGATGCACAGTTAAATTGGATCATGGTGTGCCGCAACCCTGATCCAACATGATTGTGCATCAGTCAAAACTTGGCAAAGACATTTTCAGATATACTAACATTTTAGCCCCCCCAAGTATCACTGAGCCTTAGGCAGCTGCCTAAAAAGCCTTGTGCTGGATCCAGCCCTGCTGTTCTCAAGAAAGTGCCCACAAAGGATCCACAACAATGCATAACATCATGGTGAAAATAAAAAATATATAATAAAAGCCAAGGGGACAAACTGTGATACAAATATAACCCAGCAAGTGAAACACATTATTACACTATGACTGTAGTACACAGATTTCATAACTGTAGTACAGTTTCAGCAGAAAATGTTCACAATGAACCATGGAGAAGGTACATTTTATCTGGAGATGCAGATACTAACCCCTGGCCTCAACCATGAAAGATTTATTAATATCACTGACTAGAAAAAACTAGCCTGGAATGGTTTGCTAAGGTTTCAGGATGCTACAGCTGAGTAGGACATGTACTCCTATTTTATTGGTTAATAGGATAGTCTTTAGCTTAAATATATGTGCATATTGCACAATGGACATACATATGATGATACATTGCATATTTGCAAATACGGAGGGAAGCTTTCTGAGATGCTATAGATCTGAGTGGAATGAGTCAGCCAAAGGAGCAGAGGCATGTAATATCTTTTACGATTATCAGCATTTTGATATGGCATGCATTTTCTTTACCTCTGAATTGTTACAATGCTCTAAGAATATAATTGATCTCTACTACAAAAGCTGTATTTTTTCAGAAACAGAACACTGCGACTAATAACTACTTTCCTTCCCCTCTACAGTACAATTTAAGTACATTGCATAGGTACTCTTAACACTGGAGGAGTGCTAACCTTCATCACGTTTCTTCCTACAATGAGAGCACATGTCCAAAAAGTTCATAGGGAATAGTATGCCAATTTCACTCATTGTTTTAACAAAACAAATCTACTCAAATTTTAAAATAATGCTTGCACTTATGTATATCAAAAATATTTATGTATGCCTCCAAAGCTTTTGACTGGTTCTTCTATAAAATTCTGATATACTTAAAGCCAACGAGGTGAAAGGATGAAAACAAATGTCTGAAATACAGAAGAGAAAAATTCAGTTGTATGTGGGGGCCTCCCAAACATATATATATGCATCAACTTGAAGAAGGGAGAAATCTCCCAAAATAATTGTATTATTGCCAGTGCACACTAAGAAACCATGTGCAACCCTTAGAAACTCTACCAACAATGATTTCCTATAGGAAAAAGTGAATAGTGTTATGCCTTTTGTGTTTTTTCTATGTGCTACTGATGTTCAAGCAATTTCACCACAAGTAACAGTATGGAAGCCTGTTAGGCTACTAGACACACCTAAGAACTCCTTTCAAGTTTCATTCGGCCATTTACTGTACCAGAATCATAAACAAAAGGGATATGTGTAGGAAATACTGTGATTACAAAGGCTATATTTAGTTTTGAAAGAGAAAATATTAAATATGAAATAATATGTAAGCTGTTATGAGCAATGAAAAGTAAAAAAGGGGAAATAGGACAATAATTGACAAATGCATTTTGTAAAAATGATTGCTGAGAAAACAGTTCCGAAGTATTAATTCGGTACCTTGTGTTTTCACTATTTATCCTTAATATAAAGTAGCACTCTTAACTATTTTTTAAAGAAGTTCTAGAAGTCCCTTTTAGTTAAATGATTTTTTCAAAGAACACTATGCTGAAACTAGTGAATGGGATAATCATATTATTTATTTTGGATGGAGCAAATCAATTTTCTTAAAAGAAGGATTTGTACCTCATCAGTTTTAAGCAGATAAAATAAATGGAGGAAAAATGAAGAATTCATTCAGTATTTGCCAGCATGGTAAAGAGTAATGTACACAGTTTAAAACAGGATTTGTGGAAAACACAAAAGATCATTTCTGTACCATCTAACTGGACTAGACTTCAAGGCACCTTAACTGTATCAAAATCTTTATAAAAAATAAACTGCATGTTATCAGGTTGCGAGAATCAAAAGATTGGATTACTTGTTCATAATGAAGAGTTCTCCACAAGCAGTATGTAGCTTATTTTTGAAACTCCTGAATCCACTGCCTTTTCTTGGAATAATAAACATGGACTGTTAACCAAAAAAAAACCAAAAAACAAAATTGAAACTCATTTGCTGACAAGAAAAGCAGATTAGCAGTAGCAGAAAGGGTGACATCATAGTGGAGTCAAATAGTTCTGTATTCGGTAAGGTCACTGCAAAAACAGGATTTTGTTTAAAACATGCACTGTACTGTATTACTCCATTAAGCAGTGACTTCTGAGTATGAGTTGCACAAAGTAGTATTCAGTATCAATTTCTATATATGCATACAGGAAATCTGACTGAAGCACGGAAAAAAGAAGAAAAGTGTGCTTTGAAAAATAATCTGACTTTGATAGTATCAACACATTTGTTTTCTCTCACAGTTCATTTATTGTTTCAAATAAAAATATGTGCCTAAACTATATATATTTTCTAGACAGACAACAGTTAACTGCACTTCTCAATGTTCTGCCCTTTCTGCTCTTTCCAGCATATCCAAATGTTAATCTTCATCCAGTCTTGGGCAGCACAGAAACAGGATAAGTGTTGCTGAAAAGACCTTAATCAGTAAGGCAAATCAAGCATGATGTAACACAGAGTAGCAAGGTTCACCCTGTGTCCAATCTAAAGCCATTGCTTTTGTTGACAAACCTACAATGTGATTTCAAACCATTACTGCGGTGGTGGTGCTGCGGTAGCATTGTCACCTCACAGTTAGACGCTGCCTGTTCGATTCTCAGAGCGTCTTCTGTGTGGCGACATGCGTGAATGGGCGTTCCTTCGTTGAAGGTTGTGCATTAGGCCCAGCAAGCCAGTACGTAAAAATCTGCTGCCAATCATTAGCGGACCGGAGTTCCGCTGTGGCGACCCCTAACCGGGAAAAGCCGAAAGAAACAAACAAACTGGATACCTACAAATTAATTCAGGAATACACAAGACAAACCTGAAGTTATGTTACTGAAAAGTAGATGGTAAGATTTTAGTTACAAGCATTAGTTAAAGAAACTAGACCATGGCCAGGGCCACACATTACATAGACGCATTCAAATTCTTTGTTTCCACATTCCCCTGAACACGTTTTAATTATAGGCCGTGTTTCTTTTATGGATTCAGTTCTATAAAAGAAGAGCATTTAAAATCAATCCACACATTTTTTAAATATCTTTGCGCATGCTATCTGCCAAACATAAGACCCTTTCTCTGTCTGTCAGTCTACTCATTTGATCATTGCTTTCACTGGGCAAGAATCAAATATGAAAACTAATAATGCTGGCAGCCATCATGGGTGGTTTGAATTTTTTCAGTATTTCTTCTAAAGTTTGCATGTACAGTGAGGTGACAGGCAGGGGAGATGCAATGGATTGTCCACAAAGGCTGTACTCTCAGTTTCGAAAGGGGTATTTGCATCAAACAGCCCTGTCACATGTCTTGAGGCAAAGGTGGTTGTCTCTCCTGTATACACTAGAAAAATGACACTGTTTTTTGTGCTTTCAAGTGCATGTATGCCCTCCCTTCCCCCACAGTGCCCCATGGGTGACAGGAATGAGACCAACACTGTAGGCAGAGATGGAATTCTGATGTATACTTTCATTAATTTAACATTGGGTAAAACAGTGATTCTCATACTGAAAAAATGGGTATTGGAGCCCCCTCCAAGCAAGGCATAATAATCTCAAGGGAGCAAAATACACTGTAATGTGGAGAGGAAAGTACAAGCAGGAAACAACTGCATGCTGTGAGTTTTACCACAGCATTCTCTACAGCCAGTATCGAACCTCTGTCTTATAAGTTGTGTATTATCCACCTTTCCATGACTCATGAGGTTTGTTTAATTCCTGTAGTGGCCCATGAACAGTCAAAATGATTCACCAAGTTTACTAAGCAAGCAGATAATGGATTTAGTTTTTTAGTCTTTTTGTCTTTATGACAAGCATTGTATACACACTTGTGGACAATTTGGATTCACAAGTCTATCCACTGCATCTCTCTATGTAGTAGGAAAAAGAGTCCACAGGGAAAAAGCATATGAACAGACAGTGGACAAGTAGACTCTACACAGATAGCATCCCAAATGACATCTTGTTGTAAGGTAATAATGCTACTCAGTGTGCCAGTGTGTTGTCCTTGTTGTCTTATAGGTAAGACAAGTTTATACTTCATATAGTGACTTTTTATTCTTTACAGTATGTTTACCAGTACTGGAAGGTGCTGTATGAAAAGTTAAGTTCCATCAACTATTAATATTTGGAACAGTTGACAGCTTAACAAATCCTGCTTATATCAATGGCCTGTGCATTACAAAACCTCTTAGTTCAAATATTTAAATACACACAGTTCTGTTAACTGGATTACACATATGCAAAGCTGTGCATTACTCTGATAGAACATCAAATCAGCTATTTCAGAAGGAGAAAATTAAAGATAATTATGTGTCCTTATTTCAGTACTTAAAGCTGTAGTGTCTCACTCTGATGGGCATCACTTTGTTCCATGTAAACTGGGCCTTTTACAAAATAAATGTTGATCACAAATAGGCAGCAACTTGTCATACCATCTATAAATCCCTAATATGGACTGGAGAAACCCTAGCAGTTGTCAGCTGCACAGCTGGATTCACTAGGGTAAAAAAAATGATCCCCCCTCATATTACCACCAGACAAGAGAATGAACTAAAACAATGAGTAAAAAGGTCATACAGAAATACCAATCAGTGAAAAACAAAAGGAAAATACTTTCCACTGTATGATTCCTTAAACCTCTTGTATTAGAGGCAACATGGGATATATGCAAATGAACCTTTAAGGACATCAGGTGTTCAAGCAATATGGCAATTCAAAACATTCATGACTTTTTTTCTTTTTAAGTCTATTTAGAGACAAATTCAGTCCAATAAAGTCAAACACCACTAGCTGTGAACATACATTACAGTCTTCTTATAGAATGATCACTACAACAAACAAAAACAATCAGTAAAAAACGAAAGAAAAATCTAGCAAGGCTAGACTTTCCACTGTGTGATTCCTTAAACCTCTTGTATTAGAGGCAACATGGGATATATGCAAATGACCCTTTAAGGACACCAGGTGTTTCAGCTATATGGCAATTCTGAATGTCCGTGATTTTTTTCTTTTTAAGTCTGATATACCTTAATGTCGCTCTTGATAGATCGCCCAGGCATGCAAGTCCTTGAGATAATGAAGAGTCAGATTCAAGGAAATGACTAAACAACAAGGAAGAGATTTCACTGAATACAAACTTCTGCTTTAGCGTCTTTCTATCTTTATATCCAGTCTGACGACCCATTAATAATCAAATGCATTATGTAGTGGTCTGCAGTGGGATCCTTTGCATTTTGGCTCTTGATCGAACTGCATATCAACTTATACTATTAAATTTAAAATAATACTAATGCTGTAATTTGTAACACTTAATATTGCATTGTCTTTTCATGTAGCACTCTACTTTCTGCATGTACGCTTCTCCCAATGTTTTTTATTACTTCTTTATTTCACTATGCAATACAATCATAAATGAAAGTGATCCTTATTCCAGTCTACCTACTATAAATAACATAAAATAAATTAATCCTGAGGTACCAATTTCATCCTAACAGCCTCAAACTGAAGCACGAGTGCCCTATGATGATCACTGTTTTGAAGGCTAAGAGGACAATTTTTTTAGACAAAGAAACATTTAACCACACCATCCCCAAACTGAATAGTTAACAGAGCTCAGCTGCACCTCAGTATGCTGAGATGAAAATCATAAACAGGAAGGGAGCCAAGACTCACTGTTGGAATAGTCATGTGATGAACTTGAATATATTTCACTTAATAATTTTTATTTATTTTATTTATTTATTTAAATTTGTTGACCGGGAGTGTCCGACTGGATGTGGGTCCATTTTCAGCGGAGGCCCGGGGAGAAAAGCTCCACACATATATAATAATAAGAATAAGGGCAATGTACTTGGTCTTTAAATCCAGGTACTGAATGGCAAACAGGAGTATTGAGGCCTGCTACTATTATAACACTTCCCCAAGACATTCTGAAGAATTCTGCATTGTGTGGTATTCTATTGTATGTCATGATCAGGTCCACAAAATACATGTAGATATTACTGGAAAACATGTATGCGCCTTCTAACCTCTATTCAAGAACAGGTGTTTATGGACTTAATAATAGTCCTGTACAGAACCTGTATTACTCTTTCCAAATCAGTGGTTTAACTATTGGCTGAAGTCTGTTTTCCAGCACCTGCATAGGCTCACTTAAGGCGGTGAGTAGCATGATCCTTGTACAAGTAGAATGCACCTTCTGTCCCATTTTGGAAATGGCAATCATTTTCCCAGTCTGTTGTTTCAGGTATAGTGTCCCTGCCTTGTACAACACTGAATAGATGAATTATCCATGATACATGAAATTTTTCATTATCTTCAGCATTTCCAGACAGATCACATCCACTTATACACCTTGCAGAAACAGAATTGTCTGATCAGCATAACAATCATATTAGAAAAGAAAAAGATATCTATATTTATGAGCTGCCTCCTCCACTGCATCTAAAGATGATGGCATTTCCACAGGATTCAGAAATTACTTTGACAACTACTTCTGCCACCTGCCAGCATCAAGGAAATGTATCACCACCCTTGCTGAGAATAGCCTGGAAATGTCCTATCTCTCCTTCTGAGCTGACAGATGGTTTAGGAGAAACAATCTGGGGCCAAATAAAAGTCATTCTCTATGGTCACACCAAAGTCCTCCCTCCACCTACAGTTAGTCCTTTTTGGTAACTGTTATAGTTGGTTTCCCAGTCCTGTTGGTACCTATTGATCAAATATGAATACCCCCTGCTCTGCTGACTTAACCTGCAGCTATCCAGAAAGTCATTATATCCATTTGGTTGTCACTGTTTTCAAGTTTGTTTTCATATATAACATCTGATTTTATTTTGCTTTTTTGCTGTATGTCTTTAAATATTTTATTTGTAATATGTTCATACAGACTAGCATATTAATAAAGTTTGATTAAGTGACTGAGTTAACAGTAAATGGATGGCTTATGGAATGAGAATACTAGATGCTTTATTTAGTAGCTTAATTATACAGAGTGTTCATTCTCTACACAAATGGAGTGGAAAAGATGTAATCATTCACTATGAATATAGCAAATGGGGTGCAACAGATATAATCATCAAAACAACTTTGAATTTAAGTTAAAAATCCTATACAAAGGACATATGAGGATGGAGATGAAATGCCTTGCCAGAAGTTTTGTACAGAAGCTGAAAACTGACCAGCAGAATGAAGTCACATAAAAATCCAATAGCAGAAGTAAACAAATGTAAGAAGTTCCACTATATGTATAGACATAGGTGGGAATTTAATAAAGCCTACATGTTTTTTTTTTTTGCTGTGTAGGCATCGCACAGTGATGCTTACATGGCTGCCAACATATTAAGATTCAGTAAGTACTGCTGAGCAGCATGCAGGCGCAGAAAATTCTGTGGCATGCAAATCGCCTCATAAGCAGGTGAATCTCATGCAAATGAGGCAAGCTGAGCCATCCAACAAGCAAAAAGGCACCAGTTCAGAGCCTGTGTCAGTGTCCATAGTGTACATGGAGTGTAGACAGACAAAAGGGGGTGTAAAACCATAGAAATGTGAACATAAATCCCCTGGCAATTTAATAACACATATACATATGAGCAAAACTATTATTTTGGATGTCAGAAAGATTAAGGGAATAAGTTAAATCAATAATTTTTTTCATAATCTCAGTATGTTTGGGCTACATGTCCCAGTGTGCAAATATGCTTAACAGAAAAATTAAAAAAAAAATAGGAACAATTTTATAGTATGTGACAGAAATGCATTATAGGACTTTGTGTAGGGTCCCTACAATGGTGCATTGCTGCTGTTGCTATGGGGACTATGAAGCATGTCATTTCTAGGCTGTCAGCATGGATAAGTATACAAATAAGGTGGAGTTACTGAATAGCAGAAAGGGGTACTCATGCCTGCATATCCCCTTCATGTTGGGTCTTACACTATGTTGATGTTTGCACAGGATGTGACTGATGTCATTGGGGTGTTTCTCCTCACTTTTAAGCTCTTTTAAGCTTTGGTGCTCCTGTTTGAACAGTATGCCACCTGGCTGAGCACGTTCTCAAAACTGGATGTATTCAATTAGACATTTTGACCTTTGTATAATCTAGGTTGTGTGGCGCAGCACTGTGCATTGTGTCATGCACTGAAATAGAGCCATTAAATGGGGTTAATTATATTGCAGGCTGGTGTAACGCACCATAGTTCGCCAATCACACATTCTGGACCTACAGCAGAGCTGTATAAAGTATGAATACACCCAACATTCTGATTTTCCCTCAATACTCTGGACCATTGGAGTACACACTTGGGAATTTTAAGTGAGATAATGCTAGGGGCTGCTGCAGGTCTGCTACACCTGTATGTGCTAGATGCTGAAGTCAGTGCTGCTGATGCTGCTGACAATAGGCCTAGACAGAGAAGGAGAAGAGTGTTTAGGCCCAGGGTAACCTCCCAGGGGCTACATGAGCTGGAGATTGTAGAGCTCTACAGGGTGGAAAGGAACATACTACAAGAACTGATATATGTATACCTATATGTATACCTATATATATATATATATATATATATATATATATATATATATATATATATATATATATATATATATATATATATATATATATATATATATATATATATATATAAACTTATAAATCTCTGTCTCTGCCCATATCTACATAACACACACACACACACACACACACACACACACACACACACACACACACACACACACAGCTCTACCCTGATAATGGTGAATAAAGCTGTGCTATCACACATCTATTATGTTGCTCAAAAGATCCAAAGTAAGGGTTCAGCAATACATAACACACTTACCTACAGACCCCTGTGCCTGCTGGATCTCACCACGCATACAGCAACAGGTGAGCAGATGGTATAGTGTATAATGTTGTCTACACACACATGGACAGGGCACATTGCTATTGCCCACAGGCTGGCCCATCCAAATGCAAACAGCCATATATGGCCAAACTGGTAACTGTGACCACATAGCTATGACAACTAAAAGATGCAGATAACAGTGTGAAGCAAATATCACTCTGCATGCCACAGATGCTGTTCAACACAAGCCTAATTTGTGTAATCCACAAGTAGTTTGCCTGCAATCATGTGTAAAACAGACATCAGCCATGGCACATGTGATACGTACTGTGAAGATAGGCAGAGGTTTTAATCTCACCCCAGACCACTTGGTGTGTGTGTGTGTGTTTGTGTGTGTGTGTGTGTGTGTGTGATTGTGTGTGTGTGCTGTGCTTGTAAACAGTAATTGGAAGTGGTGCTAACCTCAATGTAGCCAGATTTGTGTGTGTAGCTGTTATAGCATTTTACATCAGTTTATGTAATCATAGGATCTTTGAACTTTAGTAGCATAATGGCCCTATAGCCCTTACAAACCTAGCCAAGTTTATACCCTTATTTACATGATCAGCACATGTTGCCCCTGGCCATGAAGGACACAGGCAGAAGCTCTGTGGTGAAATGATGGTCACCTAACCAATCATACAGTCATGCAGATGGCATCTGATGAGGTCCACTGAGGTGCTCTGGTTGCCATTAGGCAGGATTCTGTTTCAAAGGTGTGTTGAAGTCTGCTAGACAGATCTCTCCCACTAGCATGTATTACTAATGTCACATAGCAGGTTAATGTCCTTAGGGTGAGTAATACATGTACCATGTCACCTACAGATATGCAGCATTTCCAATCAGGCAGGGTCACACATTACCTTGTATGCAAGGCAGACATCACCTCTGAGTAGTCTTTATGCCACAGGCTGTAATGACACTGATTTCAGACAATCCCCATTGAACCGATATTGAAGACATGTAGTTTCATTGTGAGAGTCCATTGTGTTTTGTGCAATTTACAATAGTGCTTGGAAAGGTACATTATCAAATGGCCATTGCACTCAAATATTGGTACACTGAGGGAAGAGTACATGGACGTTATGAGTATGTCAATTTTGGGTGTCTGTGCCCTCATTTATGACATATGATTCTTATCTTACCAGTGGGGAGACATGGTTATCCTAGGTACAATAGGAGTAAAGTTGTGTGGCCTGGCCTGTGTGCCCAGGTCTATCATCCATGAGTATGTATATCACATGTTGCAACTGATGTGCTACTTCCCAGGAACATAGGTGTTACTGATGGAAATGATGCTACATATATATTTGCATGTAGTTTACGGCTATTAGTATGTCAACAGATATTTGTTCATCAATACCCTCTTGTAAGATATTGACATAACTCACAGAGTCTATAACCGCTCACAGTTTGCAGGCATCAGCCAAAGTTGTCAGCCGCAGACATTCAGTATTCACTTGTATTGTGGTTAAATGGAATCCAAGCAGTACAGGACCCAGGACTAATTCCTGTTGAACACTGCTGCTTACAGATCAACTACTGGAGGTAGATCTCCCTATTCTGAGTAGGTTTGACATCCTTGAGCCACTTAGTGACCCCTATAATGATATTACCCTGGATGCCTAAGTGGGTGCTTTTGTCAATGATGCCTGAGTCGGAGATAGAGTCACATGGCTTGGCTAAGTCCAGGGGGTTCACCCAGGTCCTTGGTGACTGCCTCAGACATTTCCACCATGTTTAACAGCCATGATCTCCCAGTCAGAAATCCAAACTGTGTAGAATCAACTGCTTGTAGATCAGCTCTGTCACGATTTGTGCCATGGGCATACAGATATGACTACTCAGGCAAATAGGTCTATAGTTCCAGTGGTTGGTGGATGCACCACCTCTGTGCAAGGGGATAACAGTTGCCATTGTCCAGTCAGCTGGGGTGCAGCCAGTGGTTACAGTATAATTGCAAGGAGTTCCAAATGGTTTTAGTAATCCTTGTTGGACCCCATGTAGGATGCAGCCTGGGATTTTAGCATGTCCACTAGATGCTGTATATCCCCCATAGAGAGGACAGTTATGACCTGCTCTGTAGATATGGATGGAATGGGACAGGTTGTAGGAATGTCATGTGGCACATGCAGGGACAGGGAAGTGAAGCTGACGCAGAACCTGTGGGACAATAGGTTAGCTATGAGTACAGACCCATTATATGTGGTATCATTAAGTACTAGTTCACAGACAATCTGGGCCTGTCCTCTGAGGTTATACATGTAACTACACATGCATTGTGGTGCTGCTTTGTGGGGGAGGCTAATTTTGCCACATAAAGTTTTTATATGATGTTACAACAACACTATGTGGTTGTTTTATCTTAGGAGGTTGTGCCTCTATTCTAGGGGGAGATTCCTCACCCCAACTGTCATCACAGAGCAGTGTTGACCTCTTGTTGTACAGCCTGCTGATGGCAGTTGTCCACCAGACAGGTTTGCTGTGCCATGAGGAGCTCATGTTCCTCCTGTCATGTACAGCAAAGACTATGCAATTGTACTGCTGCTTACATAATGCATGGGTGTAGAGCTCTGCATACTTGCCTGTCCCTTCTGAGGGGGGGGCAGTACAGTTACGGTATGTAAACCATCCTGTAGGAGGTAACAGATTGCTTTGTTGAAGTATATTTCTGTATTTTCTGTAAGGGGGTTAGGTCTGATAGTTTTAATGAGACTGATCTGTGGTCAGATTTTACCAGGGAGGACCTCACAGTGGGGGCTGCAGTGGTCACCCATATTGGTAAATACATGAAGCACTACATTGGTTGCCCCTTGTAGGGTTGTCATTCCACTGGTCCCTGTGATTGTAGTTAAGGATGTGAACTAACCTTTGGGCAAGTGAGCTTCAGTACAACTAAGCAGCACAGTTGGTGGCTACTTAATGCCACCCCAAACCATAGTGTACTGCTACATCTTGATAGACACAAGTACATTCAAATAAGCACAACTGGTGTCTGGATTCATGGAGCTGCTCCTGTAGCTGGCAGTGGCTTCTTTAGGTGCCCTTTCTGCAGAGAATAGCACCTGCAGTGTCTCTGGGAAATCATAGTGTTTAACTAAATCTGGATGTGTATCTGTCCTTAATGAATATGCATGCACCACCTGCATTACCTTGCATACTGTCAGTTTGATGTCTGAACATGTGGAATGATGTGTAATCTGGTATGGCTGTGGTGCTGTCTACATCCTTGAACCAGGTGTCTTTGACTGCACAAAAGACTGCATACTCCAAGGTGGGGACACCTTCCACAGAATGGGGTTTAGTGTTGTCATTCCTAGCATGTAGTACCATAACCGTGATGTTGTATGAAAATGGCATTCTCGTTGGAAAGGTTTCTCTACAGACAGTGCCTGCAAGATGCACTGTGGGGGTGTTAGCATCCTTGGTCAGTACTCAAAATCACAGGGGTGAGAGATGAAGACCATCTCTGGCAAAGCATTGACATTTGTTGAGCAAGTCATCCCGGGCAGACATGTAGTGGATCCCCTTACAATGACATCACACGCTAATGCAATTATTGACATCCATCATTTACTGTGTGTATTGAGCTATCATCCTAGGTAAGGGTCAAATGCAGCTGAAAGCTATGGCTATACCCACAAGAGACATAGAATATCTAAGCTCAGTCATGTGTCTGCATACAGTCTGATGATGTATGTCCCTTGTCATACACATCTGCAGGAAATATGATAT
This sequence comes from Protopterus annectens, assembly GCF_019279795.1. Classification (NCBI taxonomy): domain Eukaryota; kingdom Metazoa; phylum Chordata; order Ceratodontiformes; family Protopteridae; genus Protopterus; species Protopterus annectens. The sequence continues at coordinate 353,117,883 of NC_056731.1, forward strand.
CATCATTATGTTACCTGATATTCCTTGAGTTGCGGCAATGTGTGATATGGTGTATCATGTCAACCCACAGACAGCTAACTATGACGTTTCCCATATGTAGCCTGGTGACATGGACATCAATGTGTGTCACGATGTAATCACCTATGAATAATAACATTGATTTTCTGTTTTGGCTCAGGTGCTTGACTGGTGAGACAGAGGTGCATGCACTATTATGTGTACTCTGCTCTCCAGAGGTAGGATTTTCTGAGGTGTCTTGTTTGCGAAGGTGTCTGGTAAGGAGCTGCACACATTCAGGTGTGTGTGTTGTGGATGTGGGTGGTGCAGGAGGTGAGCTGAGCATGTGGGCAAAATGCTGATCGCCATATGTACTGACTGCTGTTTGAGACATCATGGAATCAAGGTTTGAAATACAGTCACATCTGTCACATGTTGTGTTTGTGTGGCATAGGAGTCAAGGGGTGGGGACACTTTCCACATCTTAGCAGCAGTCATTGAGAGTTCCATTAGCAATACAGTCATGCTTGTGTGTACGTCACAGCATGCCACTGTTAGGCAGTGTCATGACAGATGATGAAATGTCACATGTCACCTTTATGTAGGTCCCCTAAGGTAACACAGCATGTGGCAGTGTGCCATACAATGCTTTGCCAGCCATGTAGACCTTGGATTGACCATAATCCTGTCATTAGGCTTGGTCCTAATACCATACCTACAAATGTGCATTGTGCAAGTCCTGCAAAGTTAGGGTCATGCTGCCACATCCCTGGGGTTGACAGTATCAGACACAGTGTTTGTAGTCACAGCTTGCAGTGAAGATGTGGATGCCTGTGCATGCACAGAGGACCTGTTCAACTTTGCTGATATTATGTTGGCCTTGCAAACGCACAATGCCTGTTGAGCAACCAGACAGCAAACTGGTTGTTGTGTGACATGACGTGGGAACATAGACATGTGTTCTGGGTACATAACTGTAAAGTATGACATACCTAGGACGTGAGGTAAGTAGATACACTTTGGCCAAAGGTGGCCAGTCCTCTGCAGTAGGCCTCACAGCCATGTCATGCAGATATCCACCATCAATCTGTTGAACATGACATGCTGTGAAATTGTCCCCTAAGATGGATCCCCGTCACTGCGCTGCTTGTTTCAGCAAGCCTGGACATCTATGTCACTGGACATTGCATATTATATTGTGATGCTGCAGCTGTGCTCCTAATCATCATCTGGTCAGTTCCCTAGTAATATACCATCAACCCTTGTACAGAAGGCATAATACATGCAAAAGCCAACTGACTGCTCAGGTTGCTAATCAAGGCATCTACCTGAAGAAGGGTATGTGAGGCTTAAAGAGCCTTTTATGATGTGGGACAACTATGTGGATGAACAAACAGGCTTTGTCCTGCTTCTCATCCTGAGCTTCATAGTAACATTTTGCATGTGATGACAGAAAAAGTATCGCAGCATGGTACCCCATAAGAGAGTGGTTGTGGTGTACCAGCACTAGCAGTAGCCAGACACGAACAATTCAGGGGACTCCCTTGTTTTCCAAATTCTTCACAAGGTAATTGTGTCCTTTAAGTACACATCACTTGAACAGAGTCCAGCTGCAGAATACCTGTGTAAAACCTTCCACTTTACCTTCAGAGGGTATACATATTACACTTCCCTCCATTGTTTGTCTGTGCTCTGTGCAGACACCTTGGATGACTCTTTTCATTGAACGTGATGGAAGTAACTACAATACCTAGTTGCACAGAGGACAACTAGCATGCAGTGCTATGCAGTGTCCCTAGATCTCTCAGTCATCTGATATATAAAGCTATGAAAGGAGTTAGCATGGATACAATCAGTAACAATCTCATACACCTACTAACCCTGGATTAAACACTGTGTTATGCTCAAGGGAAGATCATGTCTACCTACCCTAATCGGCGGACCTCATTGAGTTTTAAACTATGCAATGGATGACGGGAATATGACTCACTCCACCTACCATGGCCTAACAAGGTGTTTAACAATATTAGGCCAGCAGGCCTTGCTGAAAACTGTGTAGATTATTTCCAAAATGGTATGGATATCCAAGTGTCTGATAGTGATAATCTGGGAAGATAACATTGGGTAGGCCTACGCTACAATGACACCAGTCACTAGTGGACTTCCCTCAGACATCATTAAGGGAGTACACCTTGTAGCCATTCCCTTCTCTGCAGTCATGGTCACTGTCAGTAACCTCTGACTGACTACATTAGCAGGTGACTGCATATTAGGAGCTGTCACTGAATCCCACACAACAGAACCAACAGTTATCCAGGATGGCCTGAGACACACATTTAGTTGTTGTCAGAGCCACTGACAAATAGTAAATGCCAAGGACTCACAATACTATCCTTTTGGAAGTCATCCAACCCCTGGAAAATATAGTAGTATCCACACACCACACACAGCTGAGCCATTACTCATGGATTCATGGACACAGACAGTAATGTTGCCTTTGACTGTCACTGGTGGGTAACTTGTGGGTAACCATTCCATTTTGTGCAACCTATAGAGAAAGGTATGGCATGCAAATCCCAGACTGTCATTGCTATACTGTACTTGGCATGTACCTCTCTGGACTATATGAATGGAGAAATGATTGAGCTCACTAATTATGTGTCCCAAGCACGTATGTCCCTAGCCATCACCCAGAATGATGCCTCAATACAAACAGAAATTGATTGACTTTAACAATTGCCTTAGTTTCTGGTGTCATTCCATGGGAGATCCAGTACCTGACAGCCTGGGAAGATATGATTGACAGACCACAATGCTTTGCCAGAGATGGCCTGCATCTGTCTCACCTGGGCTTCAGACGTCTAGCAAAGGCTCTTGCCTCCCCTATAGTTTTAGGAAAAGTGATGAGGTTAAAACTACCAACATAAAAATTTCAACAAAACACAAATTAAAGGTTATGCTGCTAAACTCTAGGAGTCTAAACATGAAACTGCGCTAATTGCAAGCATTCCTAACCCTGAAAAATGCTGACATCTGTGCAGTCACAGAAACCTGGTTCAAAGCTGCAGAGAGCACCCCAGCCTTACCTGGTTACTCGCCTTATCATACATTCAGACCCCAAACTGTGGACAGTAAAACTAAAGGAGGTGGAGTTTTAATATACATTAAAGACATACACACCTCCAGGCTGGTCAGGCAGTATGACACACAGGAGAAACTCCAGGTGCAGTTAACCATTGAAAAGACCCCTGTTCAAATCATAGCTAGCTACCAGCCCCCAAATCTGACTCAAGATGCCTAATCTGCCGATTTGTACCGGTTCAAATCTATCAAGATTCAACCCTTTACCCTGATCCTGGGTGACTTTAACTTCCCAAACATAGACTGGAAGAACTACTCATGCCAGAACACAAATGCCCAGAGATGCCTTGATTTTGTCAATGCAAATGCTTTGGAACAGCTAGTCGATAACCCCACAAGGGGTGATAATATCTTGGACTTGGTATTAACCAACATGAATAACCACTGCAGCATCCCTATAGCATCATCCTCTCTGTTCAGATCTGACAACAAAGCGGTCACATTAGAAGTCACCATCTCCCTCAACCCCCCTCTAGCTAGGATCAGACATAAAAACTTCTCTAAAGCTGATTACAGCTTCCTGAGGGATAGTACTTTTTACATTTTTTTAGAAATATTCAGCTGGAAGATTACAGAGAAGCCACCACCCAGCTATAAGCTACATCAAAGTTGCTTGCAATAAGAAAATATGCAAACTTCACAGCAGGCATTAAATGTGCCTCAGTGATATAGATACACGTGAGACATCATATTTTGAAATGGAGACAGTTGCTAACTCGGAGGAAAAAATCCATACTTACATCCTCCATGATCAATAACTTCCCTTCAATCTTATGGCAAAGTTACAAAGAAGAACATAGGGAATGGTGTTTTCCCCTTTATGAAAACATAGAAAAACAGTTATGCAACCCATTAAACACAGTGTGTTAATCTAATTTAAGAAAAATATACAGAATGTTGCTGTTGCACTTTTTTAACATAATGGAGTAGTACTCACTAATTTCTTTTTTCACCTATTATTAATACACATAGTGTAGGGTGGCCACGGTGGTGCAGCGGTTAGCATTGCCGCCTCACAGCAAGAGGTTCTCCAGTTCAATCTTCGGCTGGGGTGCCTTCTGTGCGGAGTCTGCATGTCCTCCCTGTGGCCACGTGGGTTTCTTCCCGGTGCTCCGGTTTCCGCCCAAAGACATGCTGTAGGTGGATTGGACACTCTAAATTAGCCCTAGGTGTGTGTGTGTGCATGTGTGTGCCTTCTGTGGAAGGTTGGGTGCCAGGCTGGCAACTTGACACTGTAGAACTCCACTGCCAATCATGAGTGGACAGGTGATCTGCTGTGGCAACCCCTAACTGGGAAAAGCCAGAAGATTAATTCACATAGTGTGTAACATTTGGCCTATATAATTTCATTGTTATGCCTGTATCATAAAACAATCTACTACAATTATATCTTTATGAGAAAAAAATACACATATCCAGCTACATATAACGAATAATAATTATATAACAATAGCAATAAAAAAGTGAACAGGGGCAATGAAGTTTACAAACAAATGTACTGAGATACATAATAAAGTTGTGCACCACTTCTCTTATATGTTACAATACAATCAAAAATAAAGTGAGAAAAATGTTTTGTTTTTCTTTTTATCTCTTACTGTTTTCTTAAACAAAATCAAAACAACAATAACATTCTCTTCATGCTTCTTTATTCTGTGGCTGGCATTCCAGTTTTCATTGAAACTGCAAGCATTGGTAATGTAAGTAAAGGCATGGTATGACGAATGCTAGCACATTCCATTGCTGTTAACTCATGCCAATCGTAGGCATTAAGGTCAGTTGACTTTAGAGTCTTGTCAGCTCTTGCATCTCTGCATGCACTATAGTCAAAATCTTTTGCCATGACATCAGACCTCAAGCTCTAAAAATAATTGCACTGTAATCATGAAAAAATTACAACCATGAATGGGAAATAACAGAAGTACAGTAAATCTAAGACTCTAAAAGTACTTTTATTCAGGATATCTCAGTAATAAAAATTACATGCAAGTACATACACTTTTAAACACAAGTTACCCTATTTCCAGCTAGAAATTATTTATGATATTATTGTCATTGATAATCAATAAACCAGTCCTGGCAAATTCCTTGACTAGCTCACAAACATTGACCCATCATTTAACAATCCATATTCTGACACATTTCTGTGAAATAGTTTCATTATATATGTAGTGTGACTGCGCACGTGTGTGTGTGTGTGTGTGTGTGTGTGTGTGTGTGTGTGTGTGTGTGTGTGCGGGCGTGTGTGCACGCGTGCGCGTGTGTGTGCATGTGTGTCTGTGCGTGTGTGTGTGTGTGTGTGTGTGTGTGTGTGTGTGTGTGTGTGTGTGTGTGTGTGTGTGTATGTGTGTTTGCGCCTGTGTGTGTGCATGTGTCTGCGTGTGTGTGTGTGTGTGTGTGTGTGTGTGTGTGTGTGTGTGTGTGTGTGTGTGTGTGTGTGTGTGTGTGTGTGTGTGTGTGAGTGAGTGTATGTGTGTGTATGTGTATGTGTTTGTGGAAGGGGTTGTCAGAGGCATGGAATATTTGGAGGGTACTATAGCCAGGGGAAGGGGAGGCTGCTCTTATGGGGTATGATCACATAATTATAAATGCCAAAGTAAAGTACTAATATTTCATTCACTACTGTAATTGAGCACTAATGTGATGTGGGTACTGGCATTCATTCAATTAAACCATTTAAAGACCTGAGCAGATTTTTTTTTCTCCTCAACTTTTCCAATGTAGCTTGATGAGGCAGTAGCATCGGAGACTGTCCAGGAATGCCACTTAAGCTAGCCAGTGATCTGCATTCAGTTAGAAAGGAATGGGAGTCTGTCAGGCTTAGATCAGTTAAAATATGCTAAATGGGTGGGTGTAAATACTAAGAAAACAATAAGAATGGGGTTAACAGAGGGCATCAAAAATAGAAGGCTTGGTTTACAGTACTCCGTTAAAAACAGCTAGAGATGGAGAGTAAGGCACAACAATGGAATTATAAGGTGGAGAATAAACACAATGCATGGAGAGAGATTAACAGTTTAAAGCAGAACATAGTGCTTGAGCAATTTGCCCTTAAATGATATAGGCTGCATCTCATAGTCATGAGTGAAATGATGGAGTTGCTGGTGCAAACAACAGAGGTTACTTGGATTTCTTAATGTCCTCTGGTATATTATCATAAAAGTGGGTGGGTATTAACTTACTTCCCATTCTACATAAGCTGATTACAGATCACTGAGATATGTATTTATTCATTTTAATGCATTTGCATTTTAGAAATGTACAAAAATAACAAATTGAAATATCGTTCTGCATAACAACATAAAAAAGATAGCCTAACAGTTCTTCACCCTGATGATGGCCCTTCTCTGTCTCGAGAGACAATGAAGTTTGGATCACAGAATCAGTTGGTGGTTGAAATGCAGTGGCTGCTGTGACTGTAAAGTCTGATTTTTGACCTGCAGACTCTGCTACAGTTTGCGCAGGTGTAGTTGATGCCTGGCTGTGTAGGTACTGGAGCTGTCCTCTGCCATCTGTACTCTTGCTTCTACTCCCACAGCTCCTCTCTGTTCTACTCATTCATCTGGCTACCTGTCTTGATGGCCAGACTCCAAGCAATGTGGTCTGCAGCTATGGCTTCCCAGCCTGTTGGACTGATGCTGCCTGCCATCATGTCATGCTTTAAGACATCTTTGAAGTGCAGAACGGGCCTTCCTGTGGGTCTGGATCCAGCGGCAAGCTCGCTACACAGAAGGTCTTTGGAGATTCAACCATCCCACATACGGCAAACATGACCAAGCCAGCACAAGCACCTTTGAGACAGCAGGCAAACATGCTTGATATCCCTGCCTGCTATAGGATGTTCTTATTTGGGATGCAGTCTTGCCAGGTGATGCTCAGGATCCTTCTGAGGCAGTGTAGATGAAAAACATTGAGCCTGCATTCTTGTCAGGAGTATGGAGTCCATGTTCACTACCATAGAGCAGCGTGCTCAGCACACACACTTGGTACACCTTCATGTTAGTGTTGATGGTCAGTTTGTAGTTGTGCCAGACCCTTGATGTTAGACATGCCATTGCTGTTGCTGCCTTACCAATCCATTTATTTAGCTCAACATCCAGGGAGAGGTTGCAGGCGATGGTGGAGTCCAGGTAAGTGAAGTCCTGCACCACCTTGAGAGTGTGATTACTGATGAAGATGGTGGGGGTGCTGCTAACATCCTGCCCCATGATGTTGGTCTTCTTAAGGCTGATTGTGAGGCTGAACTCTCTGCAAGCACCAGAGATGGAGGTTATAAGGCATTGTAGTGCTTCCTCAGTGTGAGCAGTCAGGGCAACATCATCTGCAAACAGCATTTCTCTGATTAGTAATGTCCCCACCTTGGTTTTTACTCGAAGGTTTGTGAGGTTGTAGAAACTACCAACATTTCTAATGTGGAGGTATACACCATCTTCAGACTCATTAAAGGCATGGGACAATAACAGACAGAAAAATATGCCAGAGTGTCAGAGTGAGTACACACCCTTGCTTCACTCCATTCCTGATTGTGAATGGGCCTGAGAAGGCGCCATCATATTGTATGACACCTTGTATGTCCTCGTGGAAGGATATAATCATCGTCAGGAGTTTGGAGATGCTGGGTGGGCAGATTGGTCTGATGAGGTAGATGATTTTTCTGAGCTATGATACAAAATCGGAATTGCCTAGACATGGTAAGGCCTTGCTGTGTCTAGTAATGGTGGCTGCCAAAAAAGCCATTACTAGAAAATGGAAATCAAAATCTAAACCAACTATACTGGAAGCAGTGAATACAGTAGCAGAGATAAAACAACTGGAATTGAGATCTTTAGAAAAACGTAGGAGCAAACTACATAGGAAAATGGGAATTGTGGGAACAATACATACAAGGGTCTAAAAATGAGATCTAAAATGTGTCAGGACTTAATTATCTATGTAATGTTTAAGTGAGAAAGATTGGCTAGATTATAAGTGATGTATAATATTTGTAAATGGGAGTATGTCAGTATGGTTTGTGATGTAAAATGCTTGTGACTAGGATTGTGTCAGTGTGGTTTGTTTTCATTTATATAAATGTATGATTGCCTGTGAAGTAAGTGGTTTAATAAAGCTGTTTCTTGTTTAAAAAAGCCAGGAATAGAATAATGTATGTAATATTGCTTAGGTTATATGATACATAGCAATAGATGTGAAATATAATGTTTATGTTAATATAGTTTGATTACTTTTATATGAATGTAAATTTGCCTATGTCACAAGTGATAATTCAGTAAAGGTGTTTGAAAAAAAGGAGTCTGAGGGGACATCCAATCCTCTGTAGCAGGATGAAGAGGCATTTCCTGCTGACTAAGTTGAATGTCTTAGTTAGATCAATGAAGGTGATGTACAATGGTTTCCTTTGCTATGGGCACTTTTCTTGCAGCTGCCTTAGTGATGAGATCATGCTGATCATGGACCTCCCCGCTCTGAATCTACACTGCAACTCAGGGTAAACACATTCCGCAAGTGATTGCAGTCTGTTCAGAACTACACAGGGAAGGCCTTCCTAACAATGTTGAGGAGGGGTATTCCATGGTAGTTGTTGCAGTCAGTTTGGTCTCCTTTGTTCTTATACAGTGTGATGATGTTGGCATCATGCATATCCTGGGGCACTGTTCCTTCCTGCCAGCACTGTAGTAGGAGCTCATGCAGGTGGTCAAAAAAACACACTTCTTGTCAACCTTGATGACCTCTGGGGAATGCCATCCTTTTCTGGAGCTTTAGAGGCAAGAGGGTTGATGGCTTTGCTGAGCTCCTCTACAGAGGGTGGATCATCAGGCTCTTTCATAATAGGAAGGGGGTAGTGTTTTTGACTGCAGCATCAGTGATAATGGTCTCCTTTGAGTAGAGCTCCTGGTAATGCTCTGCCCATCTCTCCATCTGTTTGCCCTGGTCTGTAATGACTTCACCTGAGTCAGACTTTAGGGGTGTAAATCTTGACTCTATGCCCTGATACATAGTGTGGATGTTGCCACAGTCAGCAGCGAGTTGGATGCTATGACAGAGGTTCTGCCAGTAGACATTGGCACATAGCTTGGTGCTTGCAGAACAAATTAAATTAAAGTTTGATCCCAAATTTTAAGGAATTGCACAATAACCAATACTATTAATATATTAATGTATTAGATAATATCTAGGTAAAACATACTTCTAGCATTGACATGTAAGTACCTTTATGACTATAAGAAAATGTTATTGTACTTTAGTAACATAGCAATTTTCATAGGTATAGACTTCATTCAGACCAGTCAGATGTTTAAAAAAGTCATTAGTTTGAGACACCTTTTTGGCTAACAGTAGAACAGTACCCTGAAGCCTGGTTTCAGTAACAAATAAACTGAAACCTTTGTAGCAGAGGCACAACAAGTCCAGTACTGTTTGTGTTTAATGGTATTAAACAAGCAAGATGGAATATATCTATATCTATATCTGTATCTGTATCTGTATCTGTATCTATATGTCTTCTTTATCTGTCTATCAATCTATTGTCTATCTACCTATACTTTTACTTGAATGCCAATGAGCAAGAAATGGGGAGGGAGGGAGGGAAGAAGTTGTCACACAAGGAAGGGAGCACTATAAAGGGGATATAGTGGGTAAAACCGTCCTGTTGCCACAATGCCTGGGCTAGCCCCAAACTGATGTCAGTTACCACCTTGACCATGCTCCACACTTTGTCCTGTTGGAGATGAAGTGAAAGCCAGGTAGTGGTGCAACTTCTGAAGCTATACAAGGACCCTCTCCAGCTGGCTGATGCAAGCTTCCAGCCACTGGTCCAAAAACTCCCTACCATCTCTGCAAACACTTGCCATGTGGCAGACTACAACCCCCTGAAAGTCTCACCTAAGGGAACAGTGCCACTCTCTTCCACTGAGTGATTGCCAAAAGTCACAGGTGAAGTCACTGTGCCACCCCACCCCCCACTACACCTGACAAGGAGGCAGGCCTGCAGTAAGGTGTAGTGCTGGCAGGAGAAGACCACTTCTCATGGTGGGGTAGGGACCTGTGCCACATCATTGATGCAGCCATGACAGATGCTGCAGAAAGTGGTAACAAACATGGAAAATCACAAACACTATGGCAGTGCAAATACATAGGGGAGTTGAGTTTCAGTGCATTTTCAGGGGACTGAGTTTCATTTCATTTTCATGGAACTGTGAGGTTCAAGGAAAGATAAATTTACTGTTGCTCATGCTAAGTCTGTTTTCAATGTGAAACTAACTGACTTTTCTTTATCAAATGGCAGTCCCTGTTTGTGTTGTAGAATTTGAAAGCAGTGTTAGTAGCATAATTGCTTTTGGTGCAGAAGGCTGTGGATTCTACTTCCACACCATGTAGATGGAGTTCTGGTATTGCAGTACCATTTGGATTGTTCATTATTTGGTGCATTTTAAGGGAGGATAGGAGTTCTGTACTCCTGAGTGTGTCCTCCTTTGTATAAGATGGCTAGTAGCTATGAACTTGTCATTCCCTAATGCAATATTACCACCTTACCAATTTTTTTTAATGTTACATAATAGGCAATTAATTCTTCAAGGGCAGCAGGCACTGAATTTGTATATGAAACACTGAAATGTAACATTGTTTGCCAGTAGCAACTACTTTATTAGTTACAGATCTATTTAATGTGAAATTGTTTTGATGACTTTTACTTCTGCAGAGATTGTACTTTTTGAGTGATATTGGTGGATGGTAATGACAGAAGTTTGAGTGGCCTTTTATGGTTGACATTTTCTGAAATGGGTAGTTTTGACACTATTGGTTCATATATTTTGTTTCATTGCTTACTAGAAGAATGTTCATAACTACAAATTTAAAACACCATTGTAACATAACAAATGGTGCTGTATTATACAAGGAATATAATTTAATAAATCAGGAAGTTGAATCAAAGAACAAGTGTACATAGCCCTATAAATGTGTGCAAGGAGCCTATGGTTTGAAAACAATTGAAAGGTAAAATTAATCATCCACTGGCAAGATGCATTTTCTTTTAATGTGGATTTTCATGCCATTTCAATGAATGTGAGTTCCGAGGTCAGAGAAGTTTACTGCTCATGTCTGTTTTCATTGTGAGACTGTATTGTTTGTTTAGCAAATAGCTATCAGTGTTTGTCCTATTTATTTCAATATCTGTAATCATTGTAGAAGTAAATAAAACAGGTTCCTAGTGTCTTTATTTAAAATATCTGTGATAATTCTTTCCACGGCTTTACATATAAGACTAGTCAGATTTATGGTCTGTAGTTATCCAGGTCAGTAGAACGCCAAACCTTGTGCTAAGGGTTAACTGTTGCAGTTCTCCATTCACTAAGCATGAAGCCATTTAAGAGGCTAATGCTGAACATTGATTTTAGAGTGTCTTGATAGCTCATATTTCATGGTATTCAAGAGGAATCCCAGGATATTATCAGGGCCCATTGAAGTAGTATTCATTGCCTTGAAGAGTGCATTGAAGACTTGTTTGCTAATGATAGCCAGAAGAGTTATGGTTTTTGGCATCTCCTGAGAGGTATTGAGGGGAAGAATGGGTGAAATTGGGATTAAATTTATCAGCCAGCAGGTTTGCTATATCCTCTGAATCCTTTTAGGTGGTTCCATTTATATTTGTTCAGCACACTGTTGTGTTACCTTTGAGGTTGCAGACAAAGCTGATGAAGATATTGTGGTTTTCCTTTGTCTTTGAGGATATTTCTGCCTCAAATTTGGCTTTGGTGGGCTTGATAAGATTTCTTGAGTTGCTTATTTAGTTTGAGGAGTTTCTCATCTTGCTGGGTATTGCACTTCCTAGTTTTGGATGTGGTTTTCCTCCTTTTGTTATACAACTTGTTGATATCGGAATTCCACCAGGGTGGCTTGTTATTTGAGTTAGTTCTCTGCTTATTCCTTGTGGGTACAGCTACCTCAGTGTAACTGTTTACATGATGGTAGAGGGTCTCTGTGAACAATTCCATACTGGTAGCAGAGTTCACATGGTTTGGGGGGATGGAAATTTTACCATACTATAAGTCATTTGTAGGACATTTGCTTTGGAATAATTATTAAATGTTTGAGGGTTAGATGGCATCCACTTGTGACAAGTGTTTGGATGGGTACATACCAAGAGGGGCATTTTACTCAGTGATTAGCCTGAGTGCCAAGTATAGGTGAATAATTATGTGCCAGGATCTGAATGATATATCTTTAGATATAAGCTGTACAATGAAAAAGGATTTCCTTACAATAGTGAATATGTGGTGATCAAGGGACACTTCATCGCTGACATACGTTCCCAGATGAGACTGATTAGGCTTATGTGTATATGATTGCCTGGGCCCATTGAAGACCCACCTTCATGCAAGGAAATGTCTGTTGCAGTCTTTCATTTATCCAGCATGAAACGTATTTTGAGACTAGTATAGAATAACCTTTATAGGGGGTTCGACATATCAGTTTCAGACTAACAGGTAGGCAGCCCAGTATGTTTTTCAGGCCAAGCAGACATTATGTTCTTAGCCTAGCCTTAGGTAGTAATTTCAGAAGTTTTTGAGATATTTGAGGGGGTTATAGACGCAGGTATTTCATGTGAGAATATTGGAAGATGGTGACGGGGATGACATTCAGTCTGAATCAGTTGGCCAGTGGATTGGCTATATCCTCTAATCCACATATGCAATATTATTTGTTATTAAATCACTGTAGTGCCAGTCATGTTTGAGATTTCTAGCACAGTTAAAAAATACTTTGTGGTTATCTTTCACCTGGGTTTATATTTTTACCTCATATTAGGCTTTGGTTGATTTAATCACAGTTCTGAGTTCCTTGTTTAGTTTAGCAAGAATGTTTTTGTCTTTCTGAGAGTTACATTTATTTTTGCATGCATTGAGTATTTTTTTTTTTGTTTCTTTTATTATGCTGCCCATATGGCTTTATTTTTGAATATAGTGTTCTATTTGTTTCTGGGGGGGGGGGGGTGTCTATGCAACTATTTAAATATGCATAGAGCTTGACAGTAAACTATTCCGTACAGTGGAAGTTTGAAACAGGCATAGGAGAGGGACCCCATTCCCAACTAATGCCCTGTACCCAGCATAGTCAGAAACCAGCACTACTCAGATATGTGCACATGAGATCACTTAACTAGCTTACAAGGGGGCTGAGAATGATGTGGTAATTTTCTTTGACATTTTTCACAATCAGACCTGAGTGTCTTCATTTGTTCTTTCAGCATGTAACAGCATAGAGCTATACATAAAGTGACTATGTTTTCTTTTTGTGGGAGGCAGCCTGCATTTACAGATATGATTTTTGTCTTTAGAAGCTGTTGTCTTTTCACCATATTGGGTGGTATCATGTCAGCTCTGAACATTAAGCTGTGGGCAAATCTTATTTCTTCCTTGAATTTCTTTTCATTTCTTTCCAATAATTTTGTTCAGACTATCACTGGATCATAAGACTAGAAAAAACTCCAAAAAAGTGCTTTAGAGCATGTACAGTTCCATTGGTTCTGGGATCTAGGATCATTTTCTTGCTTTAACCAATTTCTTTTCAGCAAAGGCTTGAAATTCACATGTAGGGTAGTAAAGATGTAACTTTCAACAGCTTTAGTTTTTGCTTGATTAACTCCCATAGGTACACATCTTCATTTATTTTCAATGGCAGTATGACTGAGCCCAGCTAAAATGTATTTGTTGTTGGGAATGTAATTAGGTTTACTATTCCAAAAGGCTTAATGTGAGTGTAGGCTGTAGGAGTGAACAGCCATTGGCAGGTGACCCATGCAGGTGGAAGGGAGGTAGTCGTGGCTTATAGCTTGGGTGTTACCTAGGGAGAGCTTTATATGTTGTACCTACGGACCACAACACTGTGGAGCATGTGCTGCATAGAGCCTGCCAGTCCTTTAGTCGGCAGCACTACTGGAGCTCTAATGAGCCACTACAGGGGTTAGGAGCTGCAAGGGGAAGAAGAAGAGTTATCTTGGGGGTGGGGGACTGATAGAACTACCCTAGTGTAAATGGAAAGCTATTTTGTTTTTTGACTTAAGGAAGATGCACTTTTGGAATGAAGTGTTCATGTTGCATCATCATGTAAGTAATTACTACCCTGGCATATACTCACCAGTGATCTGTTCATAGAGCAGCAATATGAAGGGGGCATGGCTTGGTCAGCAGGGTTAATGTGGGTGTGGCTTGTAAAGGTGTTACAGGTCTGGGAGCTGTGAGTGTAAATTTGAAAATCCTGGCTTACAGTTATCACCAGTCCATTGTCACATTCATGGATTGAGCTATATCATCCCATTGCCTGCATTGGGACATTTAAAAGTCCCATTTTTTAATCTTGTCAAACCACTGAGGAAAAGCTGAAAATACTTTAGTTTTTTCCACGGCGATTCAGTTACGTTACCAACCCGGACCTGCAGGCAGAGCTATTATCTGTTAGGTGCAGGTGTTGTAAATTGTGCAGCGATTGTCTGCAACTCTTGAAAGTGGTGAGGATTTAACCAGGAAGAGCCCTACAAAGGTCGTGGCTGTAGAGTATTTTTAACTAGCACTTCTACAGCCACTAATATTACAAGACTGAAATTTTCTGTTTTTTCAAGCTAGGATGCCAGCCATCCAGCAAGCCAGCCAGGAAGCCAGTCAGCCAGTCAGCCACTCCAGCAAGTAGAAAGCCTGCTAGCCAGCCAGCCACTGAAGCAGGCAGAAAGCCTGCTAGCTGGCCAGCCAAACACTGAAGCAGGCAGGAAACCTGAGAGCCAGCCAGCCACTGAAGCAGGCAGAAAGTCTGCTAGCCAGCAATCCAGCCACTCCAGCAGGCAGGAAGTCTGCTAGTCAGCCAGCCAGCCACTCCAGCAGGCAGGAAGCCTGCTAGTCAGCCAGCCAGCCATTCCAGTAGACAAGAAGCCTGCTAGCCAGCCAGCCACTCCAGCAGGCAGAAAGCCAGTCATCCAGCCAGCCATTCCAGCAGGCAGGAAGCCAGTTAACCCAGCAAACACTGTGATAGTGGTAAGTACAACAGTCAATAGTATTTTGTGGCTCTAGTTATTTAAAATGGGAATATTGTGTTTATTTAAATTTAAGTTTTTAGTGTTTAGAGGTAAATGGGGTCCACTATGCAGTATTTAAATCTGTGCAGTTGTTGTTTTAAGATTTTCAAGTAGTAGTTTTTAAAGGGTCTATATTAGAGGACCAAAGATGCATTATTTCGAATGCATCTTGGTCGAACATAAAAGGCTGAAAATGCAAAATATGGAAGCGGCTGTTAAGCAAATTTTTTCCCTGAGAAAAAATTCACTTGGCCGCTTCGGTACTTTGCCGTTTTCGGCACTGTAGTGCGGTCTCAGAATTGGTATATTTAAGTAGGGGGATGTGAGGGGTGTGAAGCCCCCCACTTAATGTAATGTTTGAAATTGATTTTTATTTTTTTATTTTTTTTTTTTTGTTGGAACAGCGATTTTTTTCCCTTGGGAAAAAAAATCGCTGTTCTGACACTTTGACATTGTAAGCTTTTGCTTACATAAGGTCGATCAATCACCGACTGCTTTTTTAAGCATTCAATGATTTAATATAGGCCCTATATCAAAGAGCAACTTTATAAACTGCGTCATGTTTCATATGCCAATATTTTTATGATCACTATCAGGTGCCACTGTTTTTCAAACCAGTTATATAGTGTGCCAGTGTTTCTAGCCAGTTCTTTTATGTGCCAGTGTTTCTAGGGTCTATATTATTTAAACGAAGATTTTTAACTTCGAATACCATATGGCCAAAACCATATGGTTGAAGTTAGAAAACTTTGAATACAGACAAAAAAAAAAAAAAAAAAAGGGTCACCTAAGATGTTAAAGCAGGGGGGCAAGCTCCCCATCACCTCCCACATGGGGGACTGCGATCCCCACACCTCCCCACTCATTATATATATACCAACTCCGAGATCACACTACAGTGCAGTAAAGGGAAGTCTTCCCTTTACTGCATTATAGCACGGTCTCGGAGTTATATTTAAAGAGTGGGGGTGTGTGGGGGTCACAGTCCCCCACGTGGGAGGTGGAGGGGGGTTTGCCCCCCTGCTTTAACATCTTAGGTGACCATTTTTTTTTTCTGTATTCAAAGTTTTCTAACTTCGACCATATGGTGTCGGCCATGTGGTATTCGCAGTTAGAAATCTTTGTTTAAATAATATAGACCCGTGTTTCTAGCCAGTTCATTCATGCACCAGTATCTTACTGCACCTACTAACACAGTTTTTGTAAATATGCTGCGTATCAGGTAAGTACAGACTCAAGAATGAAGAGAGCAGCAGCTTCATCGCAGCCAACCAGCAGCAAGAGACTGTGCAAGTGGCAGGATGTTTGGGAAATGGAATTCGACCAGATCGATTGATGCAGTGATGTAAAAGCATTCTGCAGATACTGCAAAAAGGAATTCCTAGTGACCCACACTGGAAGAAACAATGTTGCACGACATGAGAAAACTGAACAACATAAGACTGCTATTTTTCAAGCAAAACCCAGTCGCCTGATGACAAAGTGGGCAAGGAACACAAACCTTGAGGGACCAGAACTTGGGATAATTTCAGCAAAAGCCTTTGATGTGTTCTATGCTGCTAAGCACAATATTTCCTATAACTGTTTGGACTGTGCAGTACAGTTAGCCAGACAGTTGTACAGCAACTCTGACATTGCAAGAAAAAACTATCTTGCAGAAAAACTAAGGCTGAAGCCATTGTCAAATATGTTTTGGGACTGCACTCATTGGAATGCCTCCTGCATGACCTTCATAAGTTCATAGGTAGGTACTAGGCTATCCGCCCAAGGGCCTAAGTAAGCCTAGCCAACAAGGTTCCCTGGCTTATGCCACTGAAAAAAGTTAATTTCCTGTGCCCCTGTCGAGCAGAGCCACAGAAGTGATCCCCAGGGTATTTTTCCTATTTGCTATCCACTCATCAAGATTTTTCTTGAAGAGTGCTAATGAGGAACTTTGCTTGATATAGATGGTAGCTTGTTCCAGAGTATAGGAAGTCTCTGGCACAGGAATCTATCCCTCCAGCATGTCCTGTTTATTGTGGTGACAAAGTTTAGGTCCCTAGAGCATGTGGCTCAGAGGGATTGGGATTTCTTTAGGTGTAGCATGTCCAACAGCTCTGGGTTTAATATAGCTTTATATGTTAGACAGAGATCTCCACTGAGTAGGTGATATGCTACAGAGTAAAGCTGGAGTTTTTTGAGATGGTCAGTGTAGGGCATCTGTTTGAGGCCAGTAATCCATTTTGTGAGGTACTTCTGTGGGCTTTCCAGCTGCTGCAGATGTCTTGTGAGGTACATTCCAAAAACGGGCATTGTACTGTATAATGGGTCTAATGAGTGCCGAGTAGAGGGGAACAATGACCTCTTTTTTCCTGGATGAGAACCCTTTTATAATGAGGTATGCCACATAGAAGGATTTCCTGACTACTGTGACAATGTGATTATCAAAGGATAGACTACTGTCCACCTGGGTCCCAAGGTCTGTTATCACACATTCAGTATTAAGTAGACTACTTTTTATGTGGTAGTTCATGGGTACAGAGTTTTTACCAAAGGGGATAACAAAGCACTTTTAGGCATTGAGCTTGAGGCCATGCCTCTGACACCAGGCATCTGTCTCAGTGAGGCCCTTCTGTAGGATGTCCACATCATCTGGGGACTTGACTATGGCTCCTAATTTGCAGTTATCTGCAAACTTAGTTAGCCAGAGGCCTTCTGTGTTAGCCTGTACTTCAGAGAAGTAGATACCAAACAGGAGAGGTCCCAGGACTGAATCCTGTGGTAATTCACTTGTCACTGGTTTGAATTCAGATTTGGAGTCTGCAACGTTTACAGTGTGGGTTCTGTCAGTGAGCCACTTGGCAACCCATCTTGTGACATAGGGATTTATACCTAGTTTAGTGAGTTTAGCTATAATTCAAGAATGGGAGATGGTGTCGAATGCCTTGGCAAGGTCAAGATAGGCTGTGTGAACCACCTTACCCTCATTTATGCTTTGGTGACTACCTCAAAGAAATTGATCAGGTTCAGAAGGCATGATCTGCCTTTCACAAACCTGAACTGGGTGGGGTCCAGAGTTTGGAGGTTATCAATGTCTTTGTTTATGAGTTCCATGATGATACATTCCATGGCCTTGCAGACGAGGCTCATCAGGCTAATAGGGCGATAGTTCCCAGGATCAGTGGTGGCTCCCCCTTTGTGCAGTGGGATAACTGTTGCTTTGTGCCATTCATTGGGCACAAAGGCTGATGTGAGACTATGATTGAACATGGTGCTTAGGTGGGGAGCCAGTTCATTCTGAAGTTCATGTAAAACGCAGCCTGGGATGTTGTGCGGTCCCATGAATGCTGTGTTTTTGGTTTTAGAGAGTACAGCTTTTACCTGTATAGATGTGATTACAGGGACTCTGTATACTTCCTGTATACATATGGGTCTTTTAGGGGGTGAGAGGGGGGTAAAGTTAGCCCTGAACCTATCTGCCAAGATGTTGGCAATATCAGTTGGTTCTGTAATTTTCATGCCGTTGTGCTGTAACTCAGAGCAGATCTGGGTGTTGCCATTGAGAATTTTGACATAGCTATAGAATTATTTGTGGCTGCCCTTAGAATCAGTGGTGATTTTGTTTCTGTAGCTAGCTTTGAAGGATCTATTAAGGGATCTCAGATTCTTACTGAGGCTGACCAGGGAGCTCCTCCACTCATGGGATTTTACTCTCTTTTGCAACAGTTTCTTCCTTCTGTTGTAGAGTTTGTTTATGGCAGGGGACCACCAGATTGGCTTCCTTTTTTTGGAGGATAGCATCTTGGTTCTGTTTGGGATAGCACAATCCATGCACTCGTGTAAGTGCATATAGAGTGCATTTGTGTAGGATTCAGCAGTCATAACTGTATTGTCCATCTGCATGGGTGCCATGAAGTTCGCCACTTCTGTCTTAAGAAGCATGAAGTTGGCTTTGGAGAAATGTTTTACCATGGTTTCCTTAATTGTGGGTGGGGGCAGGATGTGGATATCTAGGGTGATTAGCTTATGGTCAGATCTGACCAATGAGGAGTTGACTTCAGGTGTGGAACACCAGTCACTCATGTTGGTAATGACTAAGTCTAGTATATTGTTGCCCCTGGTGGGGGTGTGGATAAATGGATCCAGGGCATTGGAATTAATGAATTGCAGAAAGCATTGAGTGAACGAGTTGGTATATGAGTAGTTTTCCCAGTTAATGGTGGGGTAGTTGAAATCGCCCATTATTAGGGTGTTTGGTTGAACCCTAATATTTTCCAGTATATCGAGAAAAGAGGAGTGGGAATCCTGGGGCATGGTGGGGGATCTGTAGCAAGCTACAATTTGGATTGCAGTTTTGCCCAGAGTTAGTTGCACTTGGATAACCTCCAATGCATTATGCTGTGCAACTAGCCTGGAGGTGTGGATATCCTTAATGAATATAGACACACCTCCACCTTTGGTGTTCTGGTTCAGGTTAGATGGCCAAAAAGTTGGGTATGAGTTATATCCTGGTAATGCAGGGGTGCTCTCTAGAGCTTTGAACCAGGTCTCAGTCACTGCACAGATAACGATGTTCTCCATTTTAAGGAGTGCTTCAAGTCAGTACATTTTGAGATTTAGACTTCTAACATTGAGTAGCATCACCCTCAGTTTTTGCTTGCTTGTTCCTTCCCTGTTCCTGTACTTCATCTGCATTATCATTGGATGCTTCCAACAAGGGGAATATAAAATTATTTCCACTTGTGAGATATGTTTCTAAAGAAGAAGGGGTGGTGATTGGCCTTTTGGACTTCTATGAAGACCATGATGAATCTGCCCAGGTTATATCACAGCAGATTTCGAACATTAAAGAAAAGCACTCCTTGCCCTGGAACAGCATTTCAGCATATGGGGCTTATAATGCCAGTGTGAACTATGGGAAGAAATCTGGTGATTATAGCAGATTAAAAGAAAAGTGCCCATCACTCCAGAAGGCTAACCGTGTTGCCCACATCATCCGTAATGCAGCCAAAAAAGTTGCAGCACAACTACCTTATGTGGAAGTGTTTCTAATGAAACTTTTCAGCCATTTCTCAGGTTCTGCCACAAGGACCAGAGACTTGAAAGACTTCTTTGAGTTTTGTAGCATGGAATTAGAGAGGCTCTTAAGATATGTGCCAACAAGGTAGCTGTCACTACTGCCAGCCATTGAAAGAATAGTGATTTTCAGTGTTGTTCTTGTGGATTTCAATAAACATATAAGTACATTAGAAAAAAACAGCACTTACTGCATGGAAACATTTTCTGCAGTGGTCTCTTTCAAGGAAAAACTGCAGGCAAAAGCTGAAGGTGCTTTCTTTGGAGGAAAACTTAGGGCACTAATGAGACTTCATCATGTTCTTGGAAAAAGCAGTCAAGTACTTAGAACAGTGGTTTGATTATACTGAAAACAACTGCTTGTTTGCACTGTCTAAATTATATTTAACTGAGCCCTTTGCTTTCAGTGACCTTCTCAATGTGACCACTGCCCTGAGTCTGCAGGATGTAGATGAAGACCATCTTTTCTGGGACTATTTAGCAATTAAGCCCTTTCTCCAACAGTTATGTACCATACGCTTGTCCCTAGGAGAAAAGCGGCTGAAGCTTTTCAGAGAAGGGCCTGAGCTGACTGCACTATGTATATGGTAATGGCTAGGTTATTATCTATACTAACATCAAATGCGTTTGCAGAAAGAGTTTTCCTTTCCTGAAAAGTAAATGGACAGATGTCTGAAACCAATGTAGTATGGACTTGCTAAAAGCCGAGCTAATGATGACTATAAATTACTGGATGAAATGTAGTGACTTTTATTCAAATATTGTATCAAACTGGGCCCTTCTTCAGGCCATACAATCAAATGCAAAATACACATTAGAAAAGTTATCTTGTAGTGTGCAGTATGTAGCTTTGTGTTATTTTGTGCTTTGGCTTTACTTGACAATAAAAATAGTCTTTAATTATACACATTTAGCTTGTGTGCAGTATGTAGATTTTTTAGTTTTCTTTCAGAATATTCATGGTTAGTCTATGTAGAATTTTTTTTTTACTTTTTTAAATAAGCATAAATGTCTGTTTAATGTAAGTGTGTTTTTTTTTCCTTTAAAGTTTACTTACGGTTACAACTGAGTAATGTGTTTTTGTAGTAATACTTCATTTGCTTCATTTAAATGGTTTGTGAGTTTTCAGTGTGCTGTAATAACTTCACAATGTACCATAACTGCAATACTGCATCTCCTTCAACACCTCTGGTGATGTCATGGTGGGGTGTGGCTATTGTCATATTGGCCAAACCCCATGTCCTACTGGCCACAACCCCATGTTCCGCTTTGGCCTTGTTAAAAGGTGGCAACCCTATCCTGGCTACACTCCAGCTCAAAAAGTATATCCATGTTATTTACTAGATTAACTCCTGGTAACCATGGAATAGCACAAGTTACATAATGTAAAAGCCTAGGACCACTCATTCCTACCCTTTCCTTCAAACTGCATGCAGATACAATAGAGAAAAAGCTAGCACACAATTAACATCTTCTTATTCAAGAGACAGCTTCTTTACTCATGCATTGAAGCATGCCTTAGCAATGTTCGCATAGCTCGATTGCAATATATCCTCCCCACTGTTATCCTAGGCGTCTCTTAAAATACATATAGTATTCAAACCACCTTAAAAAATCTGTCAATTCATCCTTTTCTACCCCCCTTAGAAATGGTCATCACTTGCACCTCCCTTGACATTGCAAAGTTAAATTGATTGCAGGTCACTACTTATACATCCTTAGTACTCAAACATTCACCTGTAAACTTTTGCATGAGAAGTACTGGCCCTTCTTTGAAAAACAAAAAAAAATAAAAAATAATATAATAAAAGCCTCCCCATAATATCCTCAGAGCCAGGAAAGCAACACCTTTACTTTCCCTAGACATTTCCTTGGCATTACTTTTTCAGAAAATAGCTTTAGTGGGATTGTTCCAGCCAAATGGAGCCATGCCCCCACCCTGAATTTAGAGAAAGCCTGGTAGATCACTTACAGATCACTTACTTACTCACAGGCTTTACCTGCTTCATTGATAAAGTATAAAACTCATTTCCTCTGTTCCATCTTTAATCACCAAGCTAACTGATGCCACTTTAACACTCGGACATAATATTGAAAGTATATAAACAGTTTCTTTTTTTCTTTTCTTGACAATTGTGAATGGTATCTTAACAGATAGTAAAGAGTAAGTCTGTTATTCATTGATATTATTTTGGTAATATAACTGTTAACTTTACATCAAGATAATTTGTTTACTTGTGACTCCATGTAAAATTTTTCATTGCAGTCAAATGTTGTATTCTGTTCTGCATTGTACTGTTCCATTCAGTAGTTTAGTATGTTATTTTCATTGTTTGTAATTGATGTTGTGTCTGGATCATGACTGAAAAGTGTCCAAGTACCTGCCACCTACCTGGTTAACATAAATACATGCATAAATACATAGGTATGTGTATAAAGCTACATTATCCCCCTCTGTGCCATCCGTAAACCTAACATTGTCCCTGTCTCCAATCAAGCCCTATACTTTCCCTAAGAAAACCTCCTTTCTGTAACATCATCTTTACACAGGACACTGAGATACTCACTCACCAAATGCACCAGCATATATGCATAATATTAAATCTAGCCCCTTCCCAAGTCCTCACTCTATCCATATCCTGCTAACAGTCACACAGATAGACACACACACACACACACACACACACAAACACACTCATAGCACTAATGCAAGAAACTTTCAGTAAATCCAAAAGTTTGGGCATTATCACTCCATCCCTTAAAAAACTGACAAGTTCAACAGAGTGAAGCGCATCACTGTTTTCACAGTTTAGAGGTTAAGAGTAGCCATCATGATAATGTCAGGTGTTCTGCAGATAATCAGATACAAAACAATAATAGTACATTGCAAAAAAGTGAAATATATTCATATGATTGGAATACTGTGTTAGTGAAAGCTATGAAAACAATATCATTCAGAAGCTTCAAGCACGCATAGGATGATCATAGGAGAAATTCAATAAAATAATTAGGGCTGCACTGATGGTAAAAGTATTAATGAACTATGAAGAATTATTTGCTTAACTGGATTTTTCTGTAAAGAAATAATCAACCTGCTCTGCTGCATTACAGTGTTTTAACTTTAATATTGTCAGATACTTTGGGGGTGTATACAGTGTCAAAAGACAACACTATGGAAAATCATTGTGTTCTTTTGTGGATGTGTTATTCTTCCAGGTAAAGGCATTATAAGCTAAGCTGGAAATGACAGATGTGAAAAAAGAAAAAAACGTAATATGTGTCGTGTTTCAGAGGCTCAAAGTTAGGGCAAAGAAACAAAAACGATTAACAGGACTGAGTTTGCTGGACTAACTCTAACAAATGGCAACTTTAAGTTCCTGGTTACAAGCAAAACAACAGTGTGTCATTTTGATGAAATTATGTATTTTTCCTGAGGCTTTGTCAGCTTTCGGTGATATGACATAAACATAAAAAAAATATCTATCAATCAATTAATGCTCATTTAAAACCATGACAGATTATCATTTTTGCTTAGTTTTTTTATGTGTGCATGTGTGTGTGTGTGTGTGTGTGTGTGTGTGTGTGTGTGTGTGTGTGTGTGTGTGTGTGTGTGTCTGTGTATGTATGTCTGTTACTTTATATCTGGAATAACATTTAGCATTTTAACAATTACATATATTGAACCAATTATTATCTGCTTCTTAGGTAGCATTACTTCAGGGTATGTTCTACAATGATGGTCAGGACTTTGAATGTTTTCTTCTCTTATATTCACCATCCAAGATAAAGATACCTTTCCAAAACAAATCAGAATTATTTACAGTTTGACCAGAGTTTTATTTGCCTAAGCGTATCTTACTGAATCATTGTCAGTCAACACAGTAATTAAAATTACAGTTTTTACTTGACAGTTGCTTGAATCACATCAGAACTCATTGCAGCTTTTTTTCCTATCCATAGTGCCTTGAAGAAAGACATCCACTAACCCCTGTTCACTGTTGCTTGCTTATTAGCTGGGAGGCCTCACCCTGCTTTGTGGTAACTACATCCTTAGAAGTTAGTTACCTGCAGGAAGGTATACATCTGTCACAACCCCTACTTCTCTCTTCCTTTTTTAGCATTGTTAAGAACCAAGCCTTTCTTGCCTTATGACTGAAAGGAACTCACTTACCCAGATCACGTGTTCTCTCATTCATTTGATGCTAACATTATAAGAGAGGCATACCTATCCCAGGTAACATACTACTTTTTTTTGCCTCACCTTTAGCTCACTGAGCCATATTCGAATCTCAAATAAATTGCAGCCTGCCGCCCCCCATTCTTCTCATCTATCACGTGTCATGCCGTTCCCCAGATCTGCGTTTTCCTCTAAATTATCCATATAATCTATTATTTCCCACAAGCTGGCCTAGTTTACCTGTGGTATAACCTTTTACTGTGTCTTCAATCGATGTGCAGGTTAAAGCAAAGTGAGACCTACATATAAAAGGTGAAGCTCATCCAACCTCTGTCATAAAGGATCTTTGTCTTCAAACTCTAAATGGCTCCTAATCTGAAACTTCAAGAAATAGTCCCTTTTTCATCCTTTTATGCACTTTGTCTCTCTAATGCAGTCTAGTCCCCAGATTACCTCTAAACCAGTCGAGGAATTATTTCTGAGCAAACTATCATTAACTGGGTAAAACTGTTCTTCAGTAATCTTATGTCTTTGTTCATTTTTAGCAACAGTTCTACAATCATTGGATTCTTCAAATTATTACTCCCCTGCTGGTATGGTAAAACATACAACTGCTAATATCTTGAGCTTAAAAATTATTCTTGGAATCTTTTCCATCTGTCTTGTGTACCTTAATCTGTGCAGAGTAGCATCACTTTGCCCTAGTGAAACCATAGCTACAGTCCTCTTATTTGGGTCTGAGTCCTGTTTCATCATCATCTTCATTAAGCCCCCTTTTTTTTCATTTTCTACATGGGGCAGCTATCACCATCTCTCTCTATTCAATGCCAATCTCCTACCTTCTTCAGCCCTCTTGCTTGCCTGTTGTAGGTCTTCTCTCATACAATCCATCCAGCTCTTTGTTAGATACCCTTGTTTCCTCATGCCTTCTTCCTGTCTGTCCCAAATCTTCTTCCCCAGATTGTTTTCTGCTTTTCTGCACATGTGCCTGAGCCACTGTAATCTGTTCTCTTTTACCTTGTCTGCAATCAGAGCCGCTTTGTCTTCTGCTCTGATGTCCTCTTATTTTCATCTGCCCCATAGTGTGTATCCTACCACTCGTATCAGCACTTACCCTCCAAGACTTCTAGCTTCTTCAACTGCCCAGTCTTTACTGCCCAGGTTTCTGTGCCGTACAGTAGTACTGGCTGCACCACTGTTTTGTACGCCTTACTTTTCTTTCTTCTGTCATTTATTTGTTTGACATTTGTTGACTGGGATAGTCCGACTGAGCTTGTGCCCTTTTACACTGGAGGCCCAGTAAGAAAAGCTCCAGAGTACAAATTATGCAAGTAAAAAAATATCACCGTACAGATTATGCAAGTACAAAATTTACAGTACATATTATGCAAGTAAACCCAATAACAAGTTTATACAAATAAGTTAAACAGATGTTAAATTACAGTACAAGTGAGAAGTCTCAGAAAATGAGGCATTTCAAATAAGTAGTAAGTATTGAGTAGGTCGATAAAAACAAAGTGGTAAAATGCCAAAGAATTGTTAATGGTGGTCCAGTAAGGGAATTATAGCAGTTAGTTAGACAAGCTACAGTGTGAGGAGCAATAAGAGAGAAGGGTAGGAGACAGAGAAGAAAATGGTGTCAGATTACAGGGGGCAAGAACTGGAGGGGTATGGAGAGCAGTAGTTGTTTATCATCATAATAGACAGGAAGTTAGAACAGATAGCATAATTGCAGGGAAGGAAGACATAGGAAGGAAAGTGAGGGATGGAGAAGAATAAAGGAGGGAAGAGGGAAGGGCGTATTTTAAGTGGGATGAGTGCAATGACAAATCCAGGTGCTGTATACGTAATTTCTGAGAGTAGTCTTAAATTTATGAGCATGGGTAATATTCCTGAGAGGCATGGGAAGCTTATCGGGTTTATGAATCTGTATAAAACATTGGTCTGAGCTTCTGAGGGAGTGTGGTGGGTCATAGAGGATACAAGAGAGGATATGCTAGGGCAGGAGGAGGGTTTGTTCAGGATAGTGTAGATGATGAGAAGTTGAGTAAATAAGAGTTGGTTAAGAAACTCTAGCCAGCTGAGTGTTTGTGGAGAACAAGACAGTGGTGTTATTTTAGGGGCAGATTAGCTGCAAATCTGGCTAATTTGTTGTATGTGGTTTCATGATTGGATAGTAGTGAGAACTGTAAGTTAGTAAGGATTTGAGAGCTGTATAAGAGGTTAGGGAGAAGATAAGCCTGGGCAAGTGAGATTCTGGAGTTGGGGGTAAGAAACCTTTGGTTTCTATATAGTAAGCCAAGCTTTTTGTGGGTTTTCTTTGTACAGTGGTGAATATGGAGGTCAAATGTAAGTTGAGTGTCGATGATTACTCCAAGGAGTTTTGTGTAGGGTTCAGCTGAGATAGTGTAGTTAATAGAAGAGATGGTAAATGAGGATTTAAGATGGTAGAGAGATTTGGATAGGAATAGCAGGAGTTTTGTCTTTTTAGGGTTCTGGTGTTTTTAATTTCTCCAAGTCTTTTGGGTTTCTAATACCATGATGGGAATGGACCCCATTCCTAAGTCAAAGTACAATTAAAGTTCATGAAATTAGTATTGTCTCACTCTTTGATGTCAGCCAAAAGTGCTCTTCACAGCACTCGCAATGTGCCTAGTAATGACTCCTTCTGCAATTCGTATGGTGTTTCATGAATTGGTAACATATCTAAATACGATTGTAAATTCTTTTTTATAAGTCCCATTGCTCTTTCTACTATTAGGGTTTGGTATGAGCTGGTTGTTAGTAAGCCAAGTTTCAGGGAGGTTAAAGAGGTCTGAGTCAGGGTGAGCAGCTCAGAGGGGTTGTCAGCAATGGTAATGATAGTGGAGTCATATGCGTACTGTATGAGGGATGACTGTAGACAGGATGTGGGAGTTGGTTAGTAAAGATGTTAAAAAGAAGGGGGCCTGGAACAGAGCCATGTGGTACACCCACTTTATGGGGAAAAAGGGTAACAGAACAGAGAGCCATTTGACAGATTGCTGTCTGTTAGAGAAGTAGCTGGTAAACCAGGAGATAGTTGCTGGGGAGAGAAGGAGTTGAGACAGACACACCACCCAAAGCCCAACTCACTATTTCAGGTTTATAGTCATTGACCAGTTAGTTCAGTAGAACAGAGGGGTTCCTTTTCCATTACTATTAAAAAATTGGAGCTATTGTGGCAAATTCGTGTTAATGCATGCCAGCACCCAGGATTGAATGAGATTACTTCAGTTTTATGTGTGTTAACATTGTTGAGCCTTTCTAGATGAGAAAAGTACAATTCTTATTATAGAAACATACTTTAATGAATGTAAGTAGCATTTGTATGTTTTAAATGTCAAAAAGGGAATGGAAGGGTTAATTGTATCTTTGCTTATGGTGAGAGAAGGAAATTTTAATTGGTCTGTTGTATGTCATGTGACTACAAGCCCATTTGTTTTAAGCAGTAACTTTTTGTGTATATGTGTATCTGAAGAAGTTCTTACTACTAGAAGGATGAAAAGCGATTAATAAACAAGAGTGGGGTGTTCCCTTTGGTTGCTGTTTTTTGTGAATCTACCTGCAGTTTGTGCTACAATTTCTTTACTTTCCAAGTTTGCGTTTTTGTGTAATGGCAACAGAAGGTATCAACATTCTCCCACAATTCCTCACAGACTTCTCGGGAGGAACAAGGCAACTTAACACTACTGATTAACATGATATCTCAACACTACGTACTGACAAAAAATAAAACTACTGAAAACAAAAAAGAGAGAGCGGATTTGTAGAACTAAACTCCTTTATTGGTAAGCGCTTTCGTTGGCAAAAGGTAAGCCAACTTCTTCAGACCATCGAAAAACATACAAGATACAATCCCATGTGAAAAGGAATGCCTTTTATACACAGTGTTAGTCTAATCAAGCAATTAATTAATTAAGCAAAAAACAATCAACAATAACAAACCACAAGTAACCATTTGTTTGCTGAACCAGAGATTTGTTTTACATAGGTTTTCCTAAAATCAGTAGACCTTAGACAATAAACTTTCTCAAGCCTAATTTATCTCAATATTAAAAGTACCAAATCACCCATTCTTGTGATGGTACCATAGTTACTTTAAAATTACTAACTTTTAAAACCATGTATATTAAAAGATCCTAAATGGATCTATTTATTCAAAAAAGCTTGTAATACTTATCTAGCTAAGGCTTTTATTTTGAGTAAACATCTGATAGATACATATTCGTTTAAACCCGGCATAATATAAGCCATGGTACGGATCTGCCATGCCAATTCTATTTCCTCGAGTTTAAGTTGCCATGGGCCACCCCTGCTGCTACAGTCTACTTTTTGCAAGACAATAAAACTGAACTTATGGTCTGGGTGTTCTATTATATGCCTTGCTAGGGCATTTGTACTGATCTGCCTATCAATGCTATATTGATGCTCATATATCCTTTGCTTGAGCTTTCATTCTGTTTTTCCAATATAGTAACCTTCACATTGGTTGCAGACAGCCCCATATACTAACCCTTAGGAATCACATGTATGTCTACCCCAAATTTGATAGGTCTTATCTCTGATGTTAACCTTATTAGTCACTTTAATATGTTTACATTGGGCACATCTTCCACATTTAAACATATTAGTTTGGCCTCTTAAAGCCAAAGTGATGATATCTCAACACGTAGAGAACTTAACAGCAAGGCTGGACTCCCTGCCAGGCAATAACACTCAGGATGCAGGTAACAACCATGGTTTTAAAACTAAGCCAGGCAGGAGCATCCAGACCCCAATGAATTGTTTCCTTTTCTCACAGTTTACAGCATGATAACAGCCAAGTGAACTAAGTAAACAATGAGAATGTATGGAATTAATATATAAGTAGAACACTTTGTCCTGTAGCAACTTCTTTACCTATAACTTCCTCTGGGCTTATGGGGGCCTCTAACTTGGACAACTGGTTGAACAAACC